>NW_004524893.1:997691-1076750 GCF_000260255.1 Octodon degus | reverse complement strand
TCAGTCCCCAGTGCTGGAAAATGAACCTGGCAGCTCCTCTCACAGCCCCAAGAACAAGCCAGGCTAACATTTTTGAATCCATCTTTCTGGTGGATAAATGTGGGTGTCTGAGTGTTTGTGAGTGTGCTCATATAGCATGCAGAGTATCTTCACCCTGTGGCTTCCTCTTCCTGTACCAAGATCCCTGCCCTTGATCCATCCATTACAACTGTGTTCCTGCCAGCTGAGAGGGGGAAGTGAAAACTGAAGGACCCCCCCTTCCTTTGAAGTGCACAGAAGTTGCACATGATATTTGGATCAAACCCCATTTGACTGAATGTGGGTATTACATCCAGTGGGTCTGGGCTTTAGGGTGCAGGAAGAAGTCCAGTGTCACTCTTGGGAAGGAGTGGGGTGCTCAGTGCTGAGACACTGCTGAATTTGGGTTATGGGGCTGCTTTATGGGGTAGGGTCCCATCTCCATGCCCTTGAGGTTGATTGATTGCATGTTGGGCCTGGACTCAGGGGATTGCTCTGAGGGTAATGAGGGAAATTTCAAGAGCAGCTCATTTGGGAGTGGTTAATGACTTGAAGGGACACTTAAGAGGGTGCGGAAGGGTAGACAGACAGGGTGTGAGGGGCCAGACTTCCTGCTCAGTTGGCTGGGACAAGGAAGCCATGTCTCCTCCACTCCTTAATTCATCAGACCTAGGGATTCCTGCTGGTGCTCATGGTCACTGGGCCATTTTCAGCCACAGGAGGGCAAGACTCACGATCTCTACTGAGGGCGACCCTGTCCCCAAGCTTGTAGGGATGGGCTCTAAGTCTGAGAACGAGGGGTCTAGGCAGTGATGGACGGCAGTGCTGGGAGGCTCTGCATCACTCTCTCAGTGATGTCCCTTTCCTCACTGAGGGAAGCTGTCTTCATTTGGTCCCTTTAGGGCAGGGGTTGTGCATGTCAGGTGGATGGGCCCCTTCTGCCTTATTCAGCCCTGGTCGGCCCTCTTCAGGAGTTTCCAATTGGGGATGCAGCACCAAGCGCACTGAGTTGCTGCTCAGTATCTGGTCCCTGTGAGGTCAGCAGGAGAGGAAGGAAACCCTGGGGTGCTGCCAGCACCTTTTCATTTTTGCAGCAAGGCCTCTCTGCACTCAGCTCTGGTTCCCTGCCCAAGAACTGTGTGTGTGTGTGTGTGTGTGTGTGTGTGTGTGTGTGTGTAGTAGAGGCAGCACTGTGTGGGGAGGTGGCTTTCACTATCAAGGTCAAGTCAGAAGATGACAACCCAGGAGAAGAGCTTGCATCCTCCGGTGACTCAGTTTCCCAAGGTGAGGCTGGCCTTAGATCAAGGAGTTCTTGACCAGGTCACAGGACTTGACACTCTTGTCTCTGGCTCAGGAAAACCATGTGAAGCAGGGCCTATCAGGCTTGTTCCTGTCACTTGACAGCTGTGTGACCTCAGGGGAGGTATTTAACCTCTCTATGCCTCATTTCTTTATTCACCACAATGGACTGGTTATAAAAGGAAACACTGAAAAATATAACAGATATAATAAAACAGAAAGAAATGAAACTTAAGGATTAAACAAGGAAGAGGACATAAAGGAGAAAAGATAGGAAAAAGGTAGGGAAAGATATGCTAGTATGTATGCAGGATGACTGAGGTGATTGTACTAAGAACTTCCATCATTTCTTTGAAAGTAGTTAATGTGTAGAATTCTCACCTTGCCTAACTGTATTCTGATATCTGTAAACTAAGCAACTGCATTGAGGACAGCAATGTGTAATGCAAAAGCCATGCTTGAAATACCTGTCATCTTGGTCTTCTACATGTGTACCACTCCTAATGTCATATTATTTATTATTGTACTCTAAATATTTTGTAAAAGGTGAAAAGAAAAGAGACAAAAAGAAAATTTAAGGTTTCTTCAAAACAAGTGGTAATATTCAATCATATGTCCAATCTTACATAACTAGATCTGTTAATCTGAGCAACAGATTTGAGGATAAAGATAGATTCTATATCAACCATTGTTAATCAGCTATTCCTGTTTTGAAAATCTGTAACATGTATCGCTGTATGTTGTTTCTGACTTTTGTTCTTGGTTTTTATTTTGCTAAATTAAAAATGTAGGTGTTGTAATCATTCCTGATTGAAAACAATTACCACTATCAAAAGAGAATTCTGTGGAAAATAATAAGTTTAAAAAAAGAAACATTTCCGAGAACTTGTGTGAGAATTAAATACGGAAGCCTGGGGTGGAGTTCAAGGCGTGGAAAGGGATGATGGCTGCAGGACGGCCTCGGGCCACAGCATTGGGCCTCCAGGAAGGCTCTGCAGAGTTTCAAAATGTTTATTAATTTATTTAAAAATTTTCTTGGAAGGTCATTAAAGGAATAGAGTTGCTAGAATTTTCTTTGTTGCTGTTGATTTTTTTTGTTTCAGTGTCTGACTGTTACTCACCTGGCATGGAACTCCAAGTAGCTGGGCCTGCAGATGTGTGGCAGTGGTCCCAGCTTATAGCCGTGGAGTGATGGCTGCCCAGATGTGCTCAGTGGGGATGGGCAGGTCTGCGTGCTTCCCCTTCTGTGTTGACTCCCTGAGGAGACAAGCCAGCCACTGTTCTCTCAGATCTGTCCTCAGTGTGCCCCTGGACAGAGGACAGCTTTCCCACTTCTCAGACTCTGCCCTTGTCCAGGATCTGCAAGAGCCTTATTCCCTAGGTTCTTCTACCTGAAGCTCGTGGGGACAGTCCCAGGGTCCGAGCCCACTAGAGTGCGCTGTGTGTCTCCTGAGTCTCTGCCTAGATCCCCCCCACTTGGACCTTTGCCCCACTCCTGGGCTGAGAAGCTAGGCTCCCGGGCCCTGTGGCTATTGGTGCACAGGTGGGCACTGTCTGGGCACAGGAGGAACTCAGGAGGAAAGTTTCCACTCTCACTGCCAGGAGTGGCCCCGCTCAGCACCCACCAATCCATGCAAAACAGCCTGGTTTGGTGGTGTCTGCTAGTAGTTCCTGCTAAGCTTAGGCAAGAGGATCACTTTAGCCCACCCAGAAATTAAAGGCTAGTTTGGCAACATGGCAAGACTACTCCTTCAACAAACAGACAAGGCAAAGCAAAGTAAAGCAAACAAAAACGAAGCACATTTATTGTCTCAAGTTCTCTAGGGTACAAACTGGACCCAGGTCTCAGGGCTAACTCAAGGCGTGTGGAGGGTTGAAGACTCAGCCTCCTGGTTCTCTCAGTTGCAGAACAAGATCCTGGTTTCTGACAGCCACAATAGGCTACTGGCATTGTCAGAGCCAATTTAGCAATTTAGTTAGATCCTGTCTCAAAGTAAAAAGTAAAAAAGCCAGGATGTAGCTTAGTACAAAAGCCCTAGGTTCAATCTCCAGTACAGGAAGAAGAAAAATAAAACCCCTCCCTTATCCCATACCAAGCCCTTCCTGCCAGGACAAGCCCTGGGCACACATTCCAGGAGTGAGGGCAGATCTGTCCTCACTGACTCTTCTAGGGCAAGGTGCTGGGACGAGCCTAGGGCAGGGCGGAAAGTGCATATTTCAGCCTTGTGCCTCCCTATGGGAGCCTGGACATGAGGACAGGGCCATTGCTGGCACAAAGTCCCACAGGAAAGCACAGGTAGCCCCATGCCATCTGGCCAAAGCATCAGAAGGTCTAAGACAGGCCATCCCCAGACCTTCAGTGGGGCATGGTGGAAGCAATTTGCTCTGAAGGCACTGGATCAGCTCCAGACAGGAGAGGACAGGGCTCCTTTCTTCCTATCCACCACAGAAGCCAGCTTCGGTGGCAATGTGTGTGTGTGGGGGGGGGGTATTCCCAGGAAGCCTTTCCCTGCCCATCCCAGGCCAGTCCAAAGTTTTGATTCATTTTCACTTTTTGAGCCTGGGTCTCATTCTGTCACCTGGGCTGGTCTTGAACTTATCGGCTTAGATGGCCCTTCTACCCCAGCCTCCTAGGTTGATAGCTGGGACTGTGGGCACAGTCAATCTGGGGATCACCATCTCCAAGGCCTGCATTTGGCTGTTTTATCACTCAATGGCTTATGGGACATCTTGCACCTCTTGTCAGCCTGGAAACAACTTAAAACTGAGGACAGGAGCATGGGGAATGCAGCTTGTGGCATCAAGGGTCTGTGGTGGACATTCTTGCATGATGGCAGTTTTGCAGGCATTTGTTGAGTGCTTCATTTCTGTAGGTGTGAAGCTGAACACTTTGTACATAGCAGCTCAACTGCTCTGCTAAGGAACCTAAGAGGAGGTGATTTTGTTATCCCTGCAGACAAACAGCCTGACTGGAGCACATGACTTACAGGCCCAAGCTCCTGAGGCTACAGTAAGTGGGTGAGTGTGTGTGTGCATGTGGGTGTGTGTGCGTGCGTGTGTGTGTGTGTGTGTGTAACAGAGAGAAAGAGAGAGTGAGGGAGTGAGGGAGGGAGGGAGGGAAGGAGGGAGGGAGGGAGGGAGGGGTGTGGCGTCTTGGAGCATTTTCCCACACCAGAACAGAGGCATCGTCTTCTCCATCATTGCCCGCTCAACATCTGTTCTGGGAAGGGTCAGAACCCAATGCCCAGAGCCTTTGCAGTGAGCCGCATCTCCAGCCTTTTTATTTTTTTTTTTTAAGTTTTGAGACAAGGTGTTACTAGGTTGCCTAGGCTGGACTCAAACTTGTGATCCTTTTACCGCAGCCTCCCAGAGTTCTGGGATTGCAGGTGTACACCACCACGTCTGGCTCAGGCCAAATGCTAATAAAAGTTTAATTCTCCCTAATGCAAAAGAAGTTTAATCCTCCTCATTTTCTTAAGCCTATCTGTGGGGGAGGATGTGTAAAGTCCTGCTCTGTCCTTTTAGGATGTGTGTCCTGTTAGAAAGCTGAATGAACCTCTCACTCGTTTTACAACTCAAGGCCCTTTGCCACAGTGCAGACACCAAGGAAGACAGCACCTGCACAGGTCCTTGGAGGGCAGGAGCCCCCCCAGGTTGCAAAGCACCCAGCCACCAGAAAGATAAGAGCAGGCATTGTGTGAGTAAAGACAATTAGCTGACCCGGGTGAGTTCAGGATGAACGGTGTGGCCACAGCGCCATCTTGTCACTTGCGCAAGGACTGTTTATTGCTGTGGAGCATGCAGGCAGCAGGCTGCTTGGCAGCATAAGAGGTGTGGTGCTTCTGCCTTTGCAGTCTCCTCTGCAATCAGTAGTGTGTGCTATAGTCCAGATTAATAAGTATTCAGAGCTCACCTGCTCTGAATACTCTGAGTTCAATCCCCAGTACTGGAAAAAAAAAAAAAAAAAAACACCTCACCTGCTTACTCGAGTCCTCTGGATCGGCTGGAGGTCCCCTTCTTCACTTTCCTCCCAGTGCCTTCAAATGAATGAATGAGCTTGGCATTTCCAGTGCCAGAACAAAGAACAAGAATGCTGTCTTCATTTTCAGTGAATGAAAGTGCAAGGTGCACAGTGCTTTACTACCTTTACTCTCTTGAATGAGCCAGAGGAGAAAGGCTGTATTTTCATTTGCTTACATTTGCATAATCTATGAAAGACTGAAAAAGTACAGCATGCACACATGTGTGTGCCTGTGCTCGTTGTTGACAGCAACTAGGAAGACCCCATTTTATATTTTCTGATTTTTGAAAGATTTGACACCATTCACTAGTCACAACAGGGCTGGGGAGATAGCTCAGTAGAATGAGCACTTCCTGGCAAGCACAGGGTCCTGAGTTCAATCCCCGAAAGAGCTAGTCACAACAGACTAAAATGGGGTGTGCAGGGGGGGTGCAAGACAGGAAGCCAGAACAAACTAGGCAGGGAAGAAGTCTGGGGCCAGACCGCTGGCTTCACAGCTCGGCCTTGACTGCACACTGATTATATTGACATAGCTTTTGGGTCCACACTGAACTTTTCTTTAAAGGCTCATCTGAGTGTAAAAGCAAGCAATGTCTTTATTTTTTAAAAAATAAAACAAAATAACAGTCAACTCCCCCACCCACACCCACCCCCACTCGCTTCCAAGGCCTCCATCCAGACTGGTGCCATTCACGGTCCCGAGGCTAGAGCTCTGCTCCCTGCTCCCCACTGCAGGGCTGTGACCTTGGCCAGCCCCTCGCCTCCCCCTAGCTTCCAGGCGTCACCGATGGGCCGCCTAGGCAGAGCAGTCCAGGCTGCAGAAGTCTGCAGACACGAAGAGCCTCAGTACGTTGACCAGAGGGAACATGAGCAGCGCCCCGACCAGTGAGCCCAGCTGCACAGCCGCCCCACACCACACGAGGGCGCTGCGGCTCTGGTCGCGCAGGATCACGCCCAGCATGACCTTGATGTAGCTGAGACAGGCAGAGAACAGCACCCAGGACAACACCTGCAGGGAAGGGCAGGGGCAGATGCACAGGCCTGCGATGAGCCTTGCTGGAGGGAGGCCTCACAGGGTCATGTGGGCCATGGAATAGCCTCTAGGTGCGAGGAGACCCCATGGCGTTGACGGGCATCCAGGGCAAAGGTGAACACCACAGTTTCCCTCGTGGTCAGTGCTTGTGAGACAAGGCCATTGTGGGTGGGCACAGCCAATGGAGGGTGGCATTTGGGACAACCCAACTCCCTAGAAAGAAGCACCCCACCCACCTGGCCTGGGAGGCACAGTGCCAGAGGTAGGATACTCACAATGAGGACTTCTCCTCCCCAGTGGCCCTGGAGGAGGGGGCAAGGGCTCAGTGCAGCCATGGCCATGTTGTAGGCCCCAAAGCCGGTTCCCAGAATGGTGATGGCCCCCAGGAATGGCAGAGACCTAGGGTTGAGTTGAGGAGGTAAGCAGTCTGGCCTTGGCTCCCTGCACACAGGGGTCCTCATGTGGGGAAGCCCCCAAGTGGAAAGTTCCTCCCTGGCTCCAGGGGACCAGTGAGGCTCCCAAGGCCAAGCCATCTCCTCCTTGTGTGCATGGCAGGACCACAGTCATAGCTGGGGAAAGCGGAATGTGGCTCAGGGATGTAGTAGAACCCCTGGTCCTGCCGTTTACCTGGGAGGCGAGTCTCAAGGCCTCAGGGTCCCCACCTGCTGAGGGGGGAGGTCTGGCAGGCCCATGTAGACCTGCAGGATCAGCACGTGTAAGGCAGCTCCCGACACTGGCCTTGCCTGGCATTTGATCTGGGGCCATTTCCTCTCAGGGCAACACTATGGACAACCAGGAAGCCAGGGGCAGATGAAAAGGTGGCTTTGATCTCAGCAGGAAAACTGCGCCTGAGCAGTACAGCCTTGATGACCCTCCCTTCCTGGTCTCAGTGGAGGTTTGCGGCCTCTAGGAGGCCTGGCTCCAAGGTCTCAGGGCAATCTTCCATCAGATTCAGTCTGACACTGTCCTTCCTTGGTGGTCCTGGTACCACCTCCACAGCCTCCAGGACACAAAAACTGAGAACCTGTGTCCTGCCTGGACACAGGGACCCCACTCTGGATTCTTGTGTCCCGTGGCTCTCAGCGTCACATGTCTAATGTTTGGGGCTCCTGAAAGTCTGCAGGCCTGTGGCCTCTGGACCTGCCTCCCTCCGGAACTGCTGCCCTCTCTCTGTGGCTTTGAAGTTCCCAGGGAGAAAGTCAAGCCTCCAGGCAAATGGACATTTTTTGTCTAACTTTCCTGCCCTCATTCCACTCCTGGGCTGAGCAGGTCTAAGCAGCTCTTGAGCAAAGGCAAGGCACACAGTGGCTTGGTGGCTCAGAGGATGGGAAATATCCAATTCCTGAGATATTTCCCCCAAGAAGTCAGAAGCCTCTGAGTCAGAACCACCTGGCCTGCTTATGAAAAAGGGAAACCCAGCTAGCTCTGATCCAGCCTACACAGTGTTACTGGGTGCCCAGGCATTCTAGAACCACAGCTCCCAGGGGCAACGTGGGCAGAGCTGAACTGCACCTGGTCACCCTTTCTCCCAGCCCTGGGGTCTCTGATTAGCAGCCTCAGGAGCTGCCTGCCCCTCCCCACCAGCTGCTGGTTGGTGGTGCCTGACACTTGCACTGGGCTCTCCCACTGGGCTCACGGTGCACCAGTGCTGCTCAACACCTTCCAAAACTAACCCACTGCAGGCTTCCAACAATTTTAGGAGGTAGAACAATTAGCCCCCCTATCTTCCAGGTAAAAATCCCAAAGGCCCAGTAGGGTGAAGTGATTTGTGCAATACTACATAACTGGTAAACAGCAGAGTGGAGAAACCATATCTTGTGTGGGTGGTAGGGGGCAGTATTGGTGATTGAACCCAGAGCCTTCACCCTGAGATACATCTTCAGCATTTTTTTTTTCTTATTTTGAGATAGAATCTCTCTAACTTGCTGATTACCTGGTTGGGCTTGAACTTGCAATCTTCCAGTCTCAGCATCTGTCTTAGTTACTTTTCTCATTGCTAAGGCCAAATACCAACATCCGCAAGTTAAGGGAGCAAAGGTTTACTTAGCTCACAGTTTGGCGAGGCTTTAGTCCCTATGGCTGGCTCCAGGGCCAGAGACTGCAAACTTTCATTGAAACCAAGATTGGTGCGACAGAGGGGTATCACAGAGGACAACCAGTTCATGACAGGCAGAAGACAGCAAAAGCAAATAAGCCTCTTTCTGGTCCTTGCACTGTACCCAGACCACTGGGATTAGGGTGGTGCCGAGCCCATCAGCAGGCAGATTTAATAATCACATACCCTTAATCCCAGCATCTCCCACTCTGGACTCAAGCATGCTTGAAAAGCCTCATCTATGACTGTGTAAGGTGTTAGGGGCATCTACCCACCCGGCCTCACTGAGTCATGAGGTTCCAGGTGTGCACCACCACAACTGGCTGGAAACCATGTTCTTATGCACTGCAGCACAGCCAGGTGGTGAGGCCTGGAAAGTAGGGTTCTGGAATGAAGCACTCCCCCATCAGGATTCCCCGGGGCTAGCTAATGCCCGGGGGGTTACCTGTTAGGCAGGAATATGGAGAGGAAGCAGGTGAGTGGGCTGGCCACAGAGCTGAGGGTGGCGGCCAGGTGGTAGGCGACGGGCCCATACGGCAGGCAGGAGTAGGTCTGCACGGAGGGCAGCACGCCATTGGTGAGCGCATTCACGAAGGCCACCAGCGTGTAAATGAAGGCCAGCTGTGCGGGGTGCAGGGCAGCCACCTTCTCCTCTAGGTGCCCCTTGCCCTTGCTACTCTCTTCCGGGTCCAGGGGCCCTGTGTCTCTCTCGTCACGTGGCCGGATGGAATGCAGAGTGACCTGGCACTGGAGGAGGTCCTCAATGGAGCCTTGCTGGGCCCGGGACCGACGCTGGAGCAGGAAGAAGGCCAGGAGGCAACAGCCCATCATGCCAGCCAGCAGTAGGAAGAAGACCAGTGGTGAGAAGCGTGCAGGGAGATAGCGGCTTTCCATGTGGTTGGCAGGGGCCCACACTGTGGGGCTGCTGGGTCCCTGGGGATGTCAGAGGACAGACATGACAAGGGGAACAGCAGAGACAGATGATGTACCCAAGGACTGTCCTTATAAATCATCCATACATAATGGCCTGAAACAAGATCCCCCTGCAGGATTTCAGAGCAGCCCCATTGCATTGCTCTGCCTTCCCTCACTTGGGCCAGGGCTCCAGATGTACCACCCCAGAGCTTCTAGATGAGAATTCATCTCCCTCAAATGGAACAATTTGGCTTTAACTGTTCCGAGTTCGTAGGAGACAGAGGAGTAGCTCAGAAAAGATGCCCATCTTAGAGGGAACTGAGCTCGCGGGAGGAACTTCTCATTGCAAAGCCGTCTGTTCTCCTTGTCATGTCTGTCCTCTGACATCCCCAGGGACCCAGCAGCCCCACAGGAGAACAACAACCTTCATCATCTCTGCACAATGGGACAACTTACTCAGTACCTTTGTCAGACCCCTCACCACACACCTCCTTTAACTGATCCCCATCACCCTGAAGAAGCCCCAGGTCCCTGTTCCCTCCTGCAACTCAGGACACTGTGGAAGCTCCATCCCTCTGATGACTGAGTCTTCCACACACATCACTGACATGGTGTCTCTACTGTCTACCTGCCTTGGGTCACTTTACTCTGCAGCCCCAGCAAGGACACACTGAGGTAGGAGGCAAAGCTTTCTCCCCCACCCTTGTGAATCAGCACAGAGTGACACTGTTCCAGTTAACACTGGGTACCTGCGTGCCATGGGTTTCCCATGTGGTCACAGGGCTTGAGGTGGCATCTGTGATATTGACGCAGGTGGTGATACCTGAGCCCTGGGCCAGAGCCACTAGGGCAGGCAGGAGCCCGCTGAAGCCTTCGCCCACGAAGAAGGTGGTAAGGTAGTAGGAGGGCAGCCCGCTCATGAAGGGCAGGAAAGTGACGGAGGAGGTGCAGTCGACCAGCGCCAGGAAGAAGGTGAGGACGACAAAGGCGATGCTGTGGTGACCGCTGAGCACCTTGGAGGTCATGTTCCAAAGGAAGGCAAAGAGGATGCAGGTGATGGTGCCCACGGTCAGGATGGCAAAGATAATGGGAACCTCAGAGAGGTAGCCAGGCCGGAAGCGGTGCAGCAGTGTGACCAGCAGGGGCCCAATGTTGGCCAGCTGGATGACCACCGTGAGGTAGGAGGGCAGGTGCCAGCCCTCAGGCAGCTCCATCACCAGCAGGGGCAGCTCCACCCACAGCCCGTTGATGGCCACCCAGGAGCCCATCCCGAAGACGCAGACCAGCAGGTGGACCAGGAATGCCATGGCAGTGTCTGTGTGCTGAAGGCTGCTGTCCCCAGGTCAGCCTGCGGGGATGGGGTGGGGGCTGATGGGAAAGGACACAGGGTAAGACAGTGTGAGTTTATCATCAGCCAGGAGGCTTGTTTTCTTTTTCCCCATTCTCTTATTATGTGAATAATCTGAACTTTATTAGCAAAAAACAGATGAATTCTTTTATAACTAACCTTCAAGTGGGAAGGTCTTCCTAAGACCATAAATCCAGGGACCAGAAAAGAGAATTTGGATATATTTAGCACTATGAATGTTAAAACACACAAAAGCAAATAAAGTTTCAATACACCCTCTGTAAAAAGTACTAAGAGCAGCTGGGCCCAGCAGCACATGCCAAAACCCATAATCCCCCTTACTTGGGAGTCTTGGGCAGGAGAACTGTGAATCTGAGGCTGGCCTGGGAGACTTGGTCTCAAAGACAGACAGACAGACAGACAAACTGACAGCAGGGTCAAAAGACAAATGACAACCTGGCAAAATATTTGCAACATTAAGTACAGACAAAAGGGTAATCTTTCTAAGATACAAAGAGTTTTCAAGGTCTGTAACCCCAGTACTCTGGGAAACCAAAACAGGAAGATTGCAAATTCAAGCCCAGCCTGGACAATTTAGCGGCTTTATGAGACCCTGGCTCAAAATAAAAAAAAAATGCCTGGGGATGTAGCTCATGGTCAAGACCTTAGGTTCACTCCTATAAGGTTCATCTAAAATACCCACCAAAGCCTCATGTGTTTGAAGGCGATGGGACCACAGGGCGCGGGGCCCCTCCTACAAGAAGCTTGGCTTGCTGAGGAGGCGGGGCGGGGTTGGGGTGGGGCCTGGTTGGAGGAGCCTGGTTGGAGGTGGAGCCTGGTTGGAGGTGGAGCCTGATTGGAGGTGGCCACTGGGACAACCTGGAAGGATGTACCCGCGACCTGCCTCCTCCCCTCTGTTTCCTGGCTGTCACCCTGATGCCTCTGCCAGGCCCCTTTGCCATGCAGTCTCTGCCTTGGAGCCTGTTGACCATAGGTTGGAAGTGGGAGCAGAAGTGAGCTTGTGCTCCTCTAAACTGTATAGCTCAGGTAATTTGCCCTAGAAAGTGGCTGAGACCACGAGAAGAGTTTTACAAATCAAGAACAAAAGCCCCACCAAAGAGGGCCAAGCAAACATACGAACAATGAAAAAAGGACAAAGAAGGCTTCAACTTGTGGGAAGGTTATCATCTCCTTTCACAATGGGAGAGAAAATGGACCTTAAATTGCCATTTTTCACCATGAGATGGCCCCAAAGCCAAAGGTCGCCTGCTCTGAACCCAGTGACTCACGTTTGGGATTATTTAGTCACTGTGACCTTGCAATAGCAAGACACGGGAATCCATCCAAGCAGCTATCGCCAAGGCGGGGCGGGCTGCAGAGCTCGCTACCTGCTGGGACCCGCACACCTGGCCAGGCTGGAGGAGCAAGGCTAGAGGATGAGCTCACCGTGGCCGACAGGGGCAAGGTCTGCTGTGAGCTCGGCAGGCAGCAGAGCCTCAGGGGGTGGCGTTCTTATGGTTTATATTTGCAAAAGCAAACTGGGCACCCAGGAAATGCTGAGGGTACTGGTACCACTTTATCTTTTTATATGGTTTTAACTGAACCGTGTACACTATTACCTAATATAAAAAAAATAGTAAATATTAGAAATAGTTTCACTCTGGTTCTTTTTCTCCTGCAAGCACAGGGCTCTCAGTCCCACAGACCTTTGCAGTCCACCTGCTGCAGCCCTCCAGCCCCAGGCCCCATCTGCCGCCATCCCACAGCCACCTGCTTGGTTCCCAGTGTCACCCACCTGCCCTGTCACAGCTCTCTCCAACCTGCTCCTCAGCCAAGCCAAACCATCAGAGGGGCCAAGGCAAAGATCTAGAAGAGCTGCCTGGATTGCCCCAGCTCTGCCACATGCTGGGTGACCCTGGGCAGGTGACTTAGCCTCTGTGTGTCTTGTTTTCCTGACTGCCAATCAAGGACTTTCATCAAGGGACCTCAGGGCTTGTGATGAGGGCAGGCTTTGCTTTGAGGGCGCCTTCATCATCATGGAGAGATGCCAGGATGGGTGACATAGCTTTTTTTACTTCATATGAAAATCTGAAACATGACTACTAAATTTAAAACAGAAAAATGTTCACCCAGTAGTTTGGATCCTGGAATCCTGGGGCCACTCTTGTTCTGGGTGCCCCAGCGGGGGGCCCTCTTCCTCACCTGTAATCTCTGACACCTGGCAGGCAACCCCCTCCTGTTCATACACACAGCCACCCATGTCTCTGGCACAAGCCCTAAGTTCTGCCAACGGGCAGGCCAGGAGGAGAGACCCAGGACAGAAGACGCTTCTAGGTGCCTCAAGGCTGCTGAGCCGGCCTGACCCGGAGATCTGCGTTGCCCGCCCCACCACATCTAGTCAGGGAGGAAGCTCCTGTCCACCTACCTCACCTGTGTCCTCTGTGGCTGAGGCTTGCCGGGCTGCCTTGCTGCCTGGCACAGCGAGAACAGGCGGCCTTTCTGGTGACACTGAGCTCCCAACTCGGGTCAGGCCAGGCCAGATTTGCTCAGTGTGTCAGACTCCCTTAGTGTCAGCTTCAGGTCTGAGGATGTCATTCAAAGTTCAGGGTTTGGTACTCTGGGGAACATTTTGGCAGATCTGGCCACACAGGCCCACATGCCCACACAGCAGCAGTACCTCTTGCTCTCCCTAGTTGAGGTTCCCCTTGGCCTCTGTAGGTACAGAGACCCCTGATTAAGCCTTCTGCTTTATGTTTGTTTTGCTACCTGGAACTCAGATGTAATGGCCAGAATTCCAGAAGCTAGTTTGTACTATGTAGGACTACTTTCCGTTGGGATTCTGTGGTAGCCGTACAGCCCTATTCTACCTTTCCTAAACTTGCTGTTTGCTGTTCCAGTTATTTAAGATGTTTAACTTCTGTCTTATTCTTATTTTACATACAGCAAAACACTGGAACACTGGTGAAGTGTACAAAGACATATGTTCAGGGAGATATATATATATATATATATATATATATATATATGCTATATTTTCCTCCTCTGCCCCCAATGTCCCATCTCAGGAACTCAAGTCTTCTCTCAACCAAAATGTTATCACAAATCAAAATGTAACAATAGCTATTTAGACTCACCTTTAAAAGACACTAAGAAACACTTAACATGGAATGAAGTTCAGCCTGGTTCTAGAATTACAAATGAACGACTTTTAAGATCTTCAGTGGAATATACTTCTATAATCCCATTATTATACTCCTATAATACTATCACTTTCTGAGGTTGAGGCAGGACAATCACAAGTTCGAGTCTACCCTAGGCAATTTAGTGACTTAGTAAGACTCTGTCTAAAACAAAATAAAATTTTAAAAATAAATAAATAAATAAATAAATAAATAAATAAAAGGCTGGGATGTTTTGCACTGAAAAAGTCCTAGAGTCAATCACTAGTACTATAAGAAAAACAAAACAAAAAAACACTAAAAGATTAAAATTATTAATTTTGAGGACAAAGATCTTATGGAGAAATTTACCAAAAAAAAAAAAAAGAAGAAAAGAAAAAGAAAACAAGACACATTTGAGCCTAGTCTGGGTAACTTAGTGAGACCCTCTCAACATAAAAATAAAATGGGCCGGGGCATAGCTCAGCCTGAGGCTCTGGGTTTGATCTCCAGTACTGAGGCAGAAAAGAAAGAAAAGAGCTGGGCATGGGAGCAAAAGCCTGTAATCCCAGCACTTGGGAGGCTGAGGCTGGAAGATCACCTGGGCTACATAGCAAGAACCTGTATCAGGAAACGAAACCAAAGCAAAGCAAAGCAAAAATAAACTGAGGCCCAGAGACATTGTGGTATAAAGAGATAGCCCCCCAGGTCAGACCTGTGGCTTCTCTGTATTGTGAGTAGCACCTGCTCCCCTAGGAGCCCAGGCCTCCTGGGAGGGGAGAGGCACAGTGGTGGCAGCTGACAGACTGCTCCAGGCCAGGCCAGTGGAAGGGGCCAAGGCGGCGAGGCTGAGGAGGCAGGGAACCATACACCCAATCCAGGAACGAGTCAATTATTAAAAGCAGCAGGCAGCTTCACAGAAGCAGCTGGCCTTTGGCGGCTGGAAAGTGGTTCTGCTGTGAATAGATGGAGACATGGGGTTACACATTGACACACCTGGGACCTGGACCCCTGGATGCTTCACACCCAGTGACCACGGCCGTCCTTGGGATCTGACCCCAGCATCACAGCCACACAGGTGGAGGGCAGCGGTTTGCTTCCTAGGGCTACTGTCCCTCATCCAGAAAACAGATGTGCTGATGGCTGCTGCTTCTGTCCTCAAAGTGTGTGTACTTGTGTCCCTGTTCCTGCTGCCACAGTGAGGGGACATCCTGGGCATGGGGGAGGTGCAAAGGCCCAGATGTTGGGAACTCATGAGGAGCCAGAATGACTGATGTGGGGTGCTGGGGACCCCATGTTTACAAGGGGAGTGCTAGGCTGGGTTATGGAGCATGTGCTCAATACACAGAGGCCCTGAGCTCAACCCCAGCACTGCAGGTAAAGGAGGAAGATTCATATATACATTATCTATTCTGTCTATGCCCAACTTGTGTTTTGTTGTTTCTTTTAACTTATATATTTGGTACAGAATCTCACTATGCAGCTGGGACTTGTATTGATTCTCTTCTTTTCAGCCTCCCCAGCGTTGGGATTATAGGTGTGTACCACCACGCCCTGATTCAGTCACCAGCTAGTGCGCCCCAAAGGCGAGGCTGGCATGGTGTGCAGGACTGGGGATCAAACCCTGGTCCCTGCGCTTGCCAAAGCAGGCGCTTAGTCCACTAAGATGTGTCGCTGGCTCTGAGTTGTGTATCTTGTTTATTCATTTAAAAGGTATTCTGGGTGTCTACTAAGTGCTGGACAATAATTCCTGCTCGTAGGAACCTACAAGAAGCAGTCACAAAAAAAACAAAAAACAAAACCAAAAATATGGAGCAAGTCAGGGGGTGGCAAGGGATGTGGAGGAAGCAATGCTGGACGGGGGAAGTGCAGATGGAAGAGGGTCTAGGGTGGAGACAACAAGCCAAAATGCCTCGGGTGGGGGGCCTCCCCACCAAGTCCCAGAAATAGACCTCGGTGTTCAAAGAACAGCAGGCAGGTCAGTGTGGCCACAGTGGAGGGAGTGAGGTGACGGGCGGGCAGAGAGCAGAAGTCACCTCAGCCTGGAGGTGGAAGCTGTGGTGTCTCTCCGCAGCCAAGGCCCATTCCTGGGCAGAGGAGAGGTTGCTCCGGTGCGATGTTTAACATGCCTGCTGTGGTGAACACAACAGTTAGGAGTAGGGATGGCAGGAGCAAAGCCAGCCAGCCTGTGAGGAAGCTGCCGAAATCCCCCAGGAGAAAGGATGAAAGAGGAGGCAACTCTTTGCAGCTGTTCAGTGAGCTCTCAGCGCACACACCTTCCTCTACACCCCCTCCACAGTCCTGAGGAGACCACTAAGGTTATCTCCATTCTAGGGACAGGAATGTGACGCTCAGAAAGAGAAAGACTTTTGCCAGCCTGTTGAGCCAGCAGGCTCTGAGATTTTAGCTTAGCATCCCCCACACCCTGTGAGGAAGCCTGCTGCTCTGGGCCATGGAACAGAGCAAGTTTTACTGGCTAGGGCATCGACAGCACCTGGGTTGGGAAGGAGAGAAACAGGGTTGTGCACAGAAGAATAGGCAAAAGGGCCAAAAAAAAAAAAAAAAAAAAAAAAAGCTGCTCCCCCAGGACTCGGGGCCTTTTATGATTGAGGGAGCCTAGAAGCAAGTCCAACAGCAGAGCCCGGAACAGGTGGGCAGATAGGGAGGGCAAAAGGGCCAGTGCTTCCCCCACCTTGAGATTTTGGGGCTCCATCTCAGGCCCTCACATATCCTACAAGCCTTCTGCCACCGAGCTGCACCGCAGCCCCACTTCTGTATTCCTGCATCAACAAAACCTGAGCATTTCAAGCCCAAGAGAGTGGGAGTGGGGGTAGGTTCTGCCCAGGGCACCCTGGCTGTGTGGGTTGGGCCACTCCTGTCCCACCCCCATGACCTGCAAGGCCCAAGCCCCACCCCCTAGCTTGCAGTACTCTCACACACCAGCTGAAGGACGGGAGTGCTACTCTTTCCCATGGGAGCATTATTTCCATGGGAACAGGTCCTGTCCTCTCCCCTAGTGCTCAGGTGCTGCCTGCTTGCTAAGGGCTGGCACTGTGCCGGGTTCTCACTCTGAGCGGATAAGCAGGCAGCTGGCAGGCACCAAGTTCTGGGGGCCAGACCAGGGACATGTGGGCCAGTGCGGTCCCACAGCATACCTGGTGGCCTGGGTACTATACCAGTCCAGCTAGAGGGTGGGGGTGGACCTGGGCTATACAGATTCCTGACCCTTGGAAACTTAGCAGTCCTCCAGGCCCCTGCTGGGACTGGGCCCTAATGACACTGGGTGGACTGGGTTTGTTCTGGAGAGGGAAAGTCAAAACCAGAAAACCTAGAGAGACCCACAGGGACACAGAAAAAGCTGAGACTGAGAGACATAAAGAACCAAAGCAGAAATGGGCAGTTGGAAAGACAAGAGTTGGGTGTGGCAGTTCACACCTGCAGTCCCAGCACTCTGGGAGGCTGAGACAGGAGAATCACAAGTTCAAGCCCAGCCTGCACATCTTAGTATGACCTGCCTCAAAATAAAAATAAGGAAAACAAGGGCTTAGGGCAGCCTGAGGATGTAGCTCAGTGCGAAGGTCCTGGGTTCAGTCTCTAACGATGAAAAACAAAGGGGAGAAAAGAAAAGAATAGAAAAAAAGTTCAATAGAGAATGAAACCCACTGGACAGAGATAGAAGCCAGCCAACCATGCGAGGAGCCTGGGGAAAGGTGCTGCTGACATCCACAAGAAACAAGAGGTCTCTCCCTCTTCCACTTGCTTTAGACCTCTGGGCCCCCTAAGCTCACTGTCCACCTGGCAAAGGTATGGAGCAGCCAGCGAGCAGGCAGTACTTGCCGGCACCCTGACCAACCAGGATCTCAGGCCTGTGCTCACAGGCTGTGTGGCTTGAAGCCCGCTGCTCACCCTCTTTGGGACTGTGGTCTGCATCTGTGAAAGGGTCTGGGCTGCCATAAGGGAGGAGATAATGGCCCAGGCAGGATCTGTGTTCCCTTCCCTCCCCTCTTCCGCGCCAGGCAGGGCTTCCAGCCTCCCACTGCCGAGCAGGAGACGGAAACCTGCCCGTCCCACCCCACACAGCCAGGCTGCTGCAACTCAGCCTCCGACCGGTAGCGGTGGTGGCGTCCAGGGCCTGGCACAGAGATGCCCGGCAAACTGGGTCAGCGCGCAGGAGCCCTGGAGTCCCGGTCCCGACCCAGCCCGGGCCGTCGAGGAAGCAGCGCGTCTTCCAGCCCATCCCGCGGCGTGGAACTGGGGGAAAGGTCACAGGCCGCTGTGCTCCAAGTTTTCCGCTCCCTGCGCCCCGTGCTGGACGCCGGGCCCTGGGTGCGCGGTGCCCCCAGCCCCACCACTCACCTCGGGTCCTGACCCGGCTCTGCGGGAGAGCTCCCGGGAGCGCGCACCTGTCCCCGCCCGGCAGGAGGCGGGGTCTCCGGCCAGCTGGGAGGAGCCAGCGACATCAATTCTTGCTGGGCTCTGGGACAGGGCGCTTTTAGTAGGGATAATGGGACGGCTGAGCCCCGAGGAGCAGACCTGACGGCTGCTGAGCGCCCGGAGCTGAGGATTCAAGCCTGGCGCGAGAGGGACCCTGGTTTTAGGGCGCCTCACCGTCAGCGCAGGTCACAGCAGCCCGGAGCGCCGAAGCGGGGAGCAAAGAGACCCTTCTCACTCCTGTCTTTTGGGTACATCTGATCCTCTCCCATCTTACTGCGGAGGAAATGTGGGCCCAGAGCAGCAGAGACTCGGGTGCACCCCGCGCTCACCCAGGCAGCGCTCCTCTCCGCGCTCTCTGGGAGCCCCCTGACCCCAGCAGTGAATGTCTGGTTACTGTTCAGCCATTCTAGGGGCAGGTGCCACTTTGAGGCTCACATCCTGAAGGCTCTGGGCTATGACTGGAATCCAGACACCCTCAGTGTAAAGGATCTCGCAGGGCCTGCTGGGTGACCATCGTGGCAGCTCACCTTGCTGTCTGGTGCACTTTGTGGGTTTCTCTCAGAGACACGCGTTTGTGTAATGAGCCACCACTGCAGATGCTTGAGAGGATAGGGACCCGCTTTTAGCTCCGCAGGGGGCTTTCGGGACACCCGAAATAAGACTTTAGAAGATGGGGGTGTGACTTCTCTGCACCACACAGATGTCTCTGGCATAGCATGAGCTGGTTAACACCAGAGCTACTGGAAAGCTCTGGGACACGCCTCAGAGAACTACGTGGCCGTCAGGATGGCTGTGCTAGTAAAACTGTGTAGAGGAAGAGGATGCTGTAGACAAGTTTTTTTTTTGCCAGAGCTAGTTTATCTGCATGAAGAGACAATCTTTACCCACTGTACCAGTCCTCTTCTCACCATCCTGTGACACGGGAGCCACCCCACCTGCTCTGCACCCCTAGACCCTCATCCCTTCTGGAGCTCAGGGCTCAATATAAGCTGAGGCCACCTGCCCTTCTCCAAGTCTCCTGTGTACAGGCACATCACTAAAAGCATTCCTTTTGTTGATGTGTCCCACATCAGTTGAATCTGTAACAAAGCCAGAGGACTTAGAAGGGTGGAGGAAAGCCACTGTTCTCCTTGCTACCACAGCAGATACTTTGTATATCAGGGTCACAAGGCTCTGCTCCCCAGAGAGCCTGGAACACTTGTCCCCTAGCAGGCTGTCCCAGTGAGGCCCTCCCAGGGGTGCTCCACAAGAAGTCCTCCCTTAGATGTGCCCCACATCCCAGCTGCTGACAGCCAACTTCTCACAGGGGTTTCTCATACCAGCTCAAAAAAAAAAAAAATTCTTATCATCCACAACCTTCAAAAAAAAAAAAAAAACCCTGTTGCTCACTAAATCAAGAAAAATACTGGGGCCAGGAAGATGGCTCAGTAGAATAAATGATTGCCTGGCAAGCACAAAGGCCTGAGTTCAATCCCCAGTCCTGCCAAAAAAGAAAGAAAGAGCTTTTCCTCCCTGGCTGTCTGAGGATCCCTTGCCATCATGAATGACACAGTAACTATCTGAACCCTGAAATTCATGACCAACTGGCTTCTTCAAAGGAAACAAATGGTCACTAATGTCCTTCACCCTGGGAAAGCAACAGTACCTAAGACAGAAATTCGGGAAAAAACTTGCCAAAATGTATAGGACCACACCAGATGTCATTTTTGTGTTTGGATTAACCATTTTGGTGGTGGCAAGACAACTAGCTTTGGCATGACTTATGATTCCCTGGATTATGCAAAGAAAAATGAGCCCAAACATAAACTTGCAAGACATGGCCTGTATGAGAAGAAAAAGACCTGAAGAAAGCAGTGGAAGGAACACAAGAACAGAGTAAAGAAAGTCAGGGGCACTGCAAAGGCCAACGTTGGTGCTGGCAGACAGTAAGCTGGAGACTGGAGACTAGCCAAAGGCGGAGAAATTCTGCAGTGCCTGTCTGCAGTAACTGTGACTTTTTTCAAGAGAGGATTTAATAAACTGTAAAACCTTCAAAAAACAAAAAAAGAAAAAAAATACTGAAGTCTCACATGTAAGTCCTTTCTGCAGCAGAATTAATAAGCACTGAGGACTCATCTCTCTCTTGCCTGTCACCTTTGCTGCTCGTACCCAGAGCTGCTCCATATTCTCTCAGTGTGCACAGAACTGCAGAGCCACCAAATCCTGCTCCCACCCTTCCACTAGAATACCCTTTCTGCCCCCATCTCTGCCCTGAGCTGACGCCTATTTCAAAGCATGATCCAATCAACCTTTCAAAACGCAATCTGGTGGTGCATGCCTGTAATCCCTGCACTAGGGAGGCTAAGGCAGGAGGATTGCTTTGAGTTAGAGGTCAGCCTCAGATACATACTGAGTTTAAGATGAGGATACATCACATAATGACTGCCTGTCTTAAAAGAAAAAGAGTAAGAAAGAAAGAAAAGAGAAGAAAAAGAAAAAGTGCTCTGATGCATACTTCAAAGCCAATCTCAAATGCTACCTCCTCTGATGAAATCTTTCCTGATCTTTAATGCAAAATAACCAGTAAACATCAGGAATTTACTAAATGTACACGTCAATGAATGAACTCAAACCAATATATTCTCATTTCTAAAAATCTCCAGAATTTTTTTATAATTTTTGTTGTTTATTTAATAGACTGTTTTTTGCCCCCCTCTTCTTCCATCCCTCCCTCCCTCGTCCCTCCCTCTGTCCGTCTGTTGCTTCCTCCCTCCCTCCTTTACTTCCTTCCTTCCTTCCTTCCTTCCTTCCTTCCTTCCTTCCTCTCCCTGTCTCTCTCTTGTGCTGGGATAAACCCAGGGCCTTACATGTACTAGGCAAGCACGCTACTGCTAGGTTGCATCTCCAGCCCGCCTGAGCACTTGTAAGTTCACTGAAAAACATTCCACCCACCTTGTTTCCACAGGGCCCAAGAGCACAACTGTGTACATCATTCAGAACCTTTTTTCTCACTTAATGACCCAAAAGATTTTTTTCTATCCTCTACAGTGAGATCATTCATTCATTCAGCAAATGGCCTGAATGCCAGCTCTTCACTGAGTACAGTGGGAGGTACTTGGGACATAGGACTGGCCAGAGACCAAGTCCTGGCCACAGACAGCTGGTGCTCTGGTGGAGGACCTCGGATGCGGTCATAGCAAGCAGCGGAACCTGACCAGAGTGACTAAAGTAGGGATGGACTGCACAGAAGGGAGCCAGTACAACTGCTGCCATGGGGAGACCTGGCTCAAGAGCACGATGGGGTGGGAGGTGGGGTGGCAGGTGTAGCTGGGGCCCCAGAGGAGAGCACTGGCGCGTGCCTTCCATCAGTCCTGTGGGAGTGTAGCCCCCTCCCCACTACCTATCCCTGGCCAGCAGGAACAGTGCTGCAATGAATACCGGCCCATCCATGTCTTTTGCCAGCTGTGACCTGGACAGTTCGTCCTGTCCACAGGGTGTCCCCGGCCCCCACCCCTGCAGGAGATGCACCCGAATAGGCTTTCAGGGCAGGTCCAGAAGGAGCAATTCTGGGGGAGACCATGGCAGACAGAAGCTTTCTCCGGTCTGCAACCAGTACGGTTCCCACCGAGAAACCCCAGCCTAGGGAAGGACAGGAGGCGCCACTGGGGGACCAGGAGTGCACTCCAGAGCCGGTGGAGGGCTTTCTGTGGTATGGGTCTCTTTTACAGGGGCTTGTGTGGGGCCTGGAACCCCAGATGAAAAGGTGGGAGCCCAAAGGGAGGGCTGTGGATAAAAAAGACATGAGCAAAGAAGGTCAGAGGAAGGCATATCCAAAGGGCCCAGCTTCCTACTAGGGCCTGCAGCCCAGACTTCCCTGAGATATGTTAATTATTTAGGAGTCCATAACTCTGTTATGCAACCTAAACTTTAAAAGTACTTTAAAAAGGAAAAATAAAAAGAAATAGCAAATGCTATCTTTTTTTTTCTTTTTAAATGTATTTAGTACAGAGGCTACAGGGTCTCACTACGTAGATCAGACTCCTAGTGATCCTCCTGTTTTCAGCCTCCCAAGCACTGGGATTACAGGCAGCACCACCAGGCCCAGTCTCAGTTGCCTTCTCAGTGCGCCCTGGGGCGGGGCAGGCATTGCATGCCTCTGGAGATGGAACCCCACGCTGCACTCTGCCTAAGCAGGCGCTTTAATCCACTGAGCTATCTGGCCAACCCAGCAAATGCCATCTTGGGCCATATCAGTAAAGGTCTTCAAGGCAGAGGGAGAAGATTCCTCCCTGCTGGCTCAAAGCAAGTCCTCTGTTCTCCTTGACCTTGTCCTTGAAGAAAGATGACTGCCTGAGACTGCCAGGAGGTGGGTGTGGGGCTGATACCGGGCACAGAGGGGAGCTTGCGCTTTATGGAGGAACAGGTTCCGGTGTGCGGCCTCTGGTATGGACCATGGCATGGCGTCTGCCCCCTCCAGGGCTGAAATCCTGGATGGCGCATCCTCTGCTGGGCAGGTCTGGTTTGAGGCACCAAGACGCTGCTGATGGAGGTCTTGCTCCTTAGGCACTACTAGAAGGAAGTCAGAAGGAACCTCGAATTGAGACCGGACTGGGCATCAATCCTGGGCAGGCCACAGGGTCCTCATCTGGGTAGGTGGGTGCTTCTGGATTTTACCCACCTATCCCAATCTTGAGTTGGTTTCCGGTTAAGATTCGAACCCAAGGACTTGCAGTCCCAACAATCTGCCAACAGAGGGCACAACCTCACCTGTTTGAAAAATGAAAAAATTTGGCGGCCAAGGGCCCTGAGGCTAGCTAGCATCCTCTTTCTCTCCTTTCAATAACTGCTTGTGAAACTTAGCTCTGTTCTGTACACTGAGAATATAGCGGGGAACAAAGCACCCCAAGAAGAGCTACTGATCTTCCTGCAGACTCCACATAAACCATTTGTGGAATCCAGACCTTGGCCATTCTGCACCCCTGGGTGGCCATCCTGCCCGGCCCTTTTCTGTCCTCCTCTGGACTTTGCCATAGTGGCGGCACCCTTCTCCCTTCTTCTTCCCTCTCTCTGTTCACCACAGGGATGCTGTTGGCAGTCCTTCCGCACTCCATCCTGCCTGGGGGCCTCTCACTCGCTGTCCCCACAGTGCAGCTGTCTGGGGTGCTGTTTCCTCAGGGCTCCTTCTTCACTTTGTTCTGCTGTCTGCTGTCTTGCCTGGAAGTGATTTTTATTCAGAGAGCCTCAGGCCATCCATTCCTGCTCACCCTAGGCTCTTGAGGGTGTGTTGTGTGTCTGCTTAGGCATCTTGTTTGGGGTCTGTCCCCACCCATGCAGGCTTAACGAAAGTAGGGACTATCACAGCTGGTCCTGCCTGGCTTATGGCATAAGCTCTAAAAACACTTGTTGACCAAATGAATGACATTGAGGCACGGCAACTAACTGGATTTGGGGATAAGGGAGAGAGAAGACTTGAGTGACTTTCTGAGTGTCAAGCAATCCAGCAGAGTGCCTTTTGCTGACTTGCAGACCCTGAGGTGGCCTGATAGAGGAGTTTTGCTTGCTGGTGTGGAGGGTCACAGCCATAAAAATCTTAAGGAAGTGGGGTCTTGACCAGCTTCTGTGTCCTGGGCTTCCCTCCACCTCCTTCCTCTGCAGGACCTGGAAGGGGGACTTGGGTGGAGCCTGGACTTCACCTTCCCTGTCTGCATGAGGAACAGCAGACGCACCTTGAGTTTCACCCTACCCTGGCAACGGGACTCCACCTTCCAGGGCTAGGGGACTGGGAAGCTACAGCCCTGACTGCAGCCTTTCTGCAAATGTACAGAAAGTGGAAGCAGCAGCCTGCAACCAGACCTGCAGCCCCAGGAAGCCCCAGTGGCAGAAGAGCAGGTACACACGGCCATACATACTCACCCCAGGGTAGTGCTGGTTTCCCCAACCCTCAAGGGTCTTCCTCCCTCACCCAGTCTCCATCCTCCTTTCCTACTCAGTTTCCACCCCATCTAGACTCAGTTGTAAGTGCTGTCTCAATATTTTCTTTAAATCAATTCACTTAGTTTGAATTAGAATACTTTCCAATACACAGAAAAATAGGGGAAATAAAAACACTGCTAACTACACACTCAATTGCCAGAGCATTTTGCAACCTTTGCTTATTATTACTATTATTAATTTATTTGGTACAGGGTCTCACTCTGCAGCTTGGACTCATAGTGATCATCCTGCGTCAGCCTTCCCAGTGCTGGGATTACAGGCGTGGGTCACCATGCCTGGTCTCGGTGGCCAGCTTGACGCCCAGGACCCACATGGTACGCAGTACCAGGGATCAAACTCGGTGCTTGCCTAGCAGGCCTTCAGACCACTGAGCTATCTCTGGTCAAACCTTCACTTTGTCTATTGCCTTCGGAGGTATTTTAGTGTAAATCACAAATATTATGGATTTTAATCTCACAATAGTTTTCAGTCTATATCTCTAAAAAAAGTAAGCAACACAGGCTTGTTATTTCATGTCTCTTGTTCTGCAGTTCTCAGATATCTAATATTTAGTCTGCATGAATTCTGCATTTGTCCCTACAATGTCTCACAGCTGATGCCAAAAGGATTATTGAAGAAAGCTGGATACACATAGAAAAGCAAGGATCCCCAGGCACAAATGCAGTGGGTCCCTGGAAATGGACACATTGTTTCAGTGTCCTGCTTTCTGGCTGTGACCGGAACATTAGTGTTACTTGATGTAGCAGAGAGAATAGAAAAATGTTTTCTCCCTGCTATGGGGTGATTGGCCAGGACTTGGGAGAGCTATTTGGGTCAGTGGTCATGTTCCTGCTCAGATTTTGTCTGTAAAGGAGACAAGTAGTTTTCCAGAACAGGACCCCTTCCCTGCCCCTGACCTTTCCTCTTGGGAAGGTGACTCTCCTGCTTCATCCCCAGCCCTCTTTCTGACCCCCTCTCTAGGCTCTTTCTGCTCTGGGAAGTGCCACCTCCCCTTGGAAGTCTGCCCTGACTCTGTAATGCATGAAGCCTCGTGGAACTTAGATTGGGGTGTGGGAGGTAAATGAAAACAAGAAAGTAGTCCAACCTTGAACACCCCTATTCAGGAGGCAGAGGCAGCAGGATCACAAGTTCTAGCCCAGCCTGGGCAACTTAACAACTTAATAACACGCTGTCTCATAAATAAAATGTTAAAAAATAATTTCTAATGAATGGCTGAAGATGTGGCTCAGTGCTGAAGTACTGAGCAACCCACTGGCCCCAGGCAGAGAGCAAGGGAGCCTGGTGCCCCAAGCCTGAGGGCTCATTTGCATCTGATTTCCATGAAAAGCAGAAGGGTCAAGTTGAAAGCTGTGCAGCAGCCTGAGACAGTGGAGGACAGTGCCTCAAGAGAGGTGGCTTGGGGGTTAGCTTCCCAAAGACTCTGTCCCAGGCCACGCTCTTCCTGTTCCAGAGGGATCCTGCAGTCCCCAGCCCAGGCCCCTCCTGCCCAGACCTGCCATCTGGGGACGGAGTCTTTGCCTTTCCTGAGAGGTCTGCAAGCCTTGATGACAAAGCCACCCTCAACCCCTTCCCATACAAAATCCCATCTGCTAGGCCTAGCCTCTGACTTCTGACCTCTTTTTACCAGCAGGCCCAGGGTGCAGGCGGCAGCTATCTCCTCTGGGACTCCCCATCTGTCCCCTCCCTTCTGCTGCCTGTGCCTTGCCCCTGCCCTCCAGTCAGACCAGCCCTTGCCCCTGCCCTCCCACCATACCTGGTGGATGGAAAGCAGCTTTTCCAGAGCTGGTGACTTGCATCCTGTTCTGTAACTGATGCCATCTCCTGCGCCCACCTGCATTCTTAGCGACTCAGGTTAAGTGATTCACTTTCTTTTGCCAAGACAGATTTAGTGGGCACTTAGGCTTGAACCCAGGGCTTTTGCACTCAGTCGCATCCCCAGCCGTTTTTAGATTTTTTAAAAATTTTGAGATAAGGTCTTTGGCAAAAAATTTCATACCAGATCTGTAAACAGAAAGATCAATATCATCTGCCTAAATTAGGAAAATACTGGGGGAAATGGAATGGAAATAAAAGCAGTATATATTAACTCTCATTTATCCTCAAGAGAAAGAAGGCAGAGGCAGAAGGGTCCCTGCTGTATGATCCACTTCTCTGATCTCCTGGAAAAGGCAAAACTCCAGAGAAGGACACAGGCAGATCGGAGGCAGATCAGACGTTGACGCCGAGCAGAAGGGATCTTTCAGTCTTGAGAACTGCTTTTGATTGTAGGGGTGGTTAAAGAGTATCTGCGTTTGTCAAAAATTAACCAAGTGTACCCTTAAAGTCAGTACATTTTATTTATATGACACTTTAAAAAGACAAACTGAAACACAAATTCCTGCCTAGCCTCCTCTCTTTCTTATAACTAGCAAGTATAAGGAACACTACTCTGAAGGCTTATAAAACCAATCCTCGTCTGAGATTACCAAAAATATTGAAGAGGAGATGATGGACTCAAGTAGCACCATCCAATACAACCATCAGTCACCAGCCTGGGTAAGTTTATACAGATTCCACGTAATTTATAAGCCAACTCTTTACTGGGTGCGGTGGCACACACTTGGAATCCCAGCACTCTGGAGGCTGAGGCAGGAGGATGGAGATTTTGAGGCCAGCCTGGGTTATAGAGTGAGACCATCTCAAAACAAAAACACAAACCCCAAGCAAACTAAACACGCTTCATCTTTGACCTTCCTGGCTTCCCTGTGCAGGATGGTGACTGTAAGGCCATTTCAGCTTTTACCTTTCATAATCTAGTAGCAGACAGGGCCAGTCTAGGGCTTTAGATGGAGGGGATGTAAGGATTTCAAGAATTCAGGACTGGAATTGCATCCTGGAATTGCAGAGTCAAACTCATTCTCTGCTCTTGGGCTGTGAAGGTCCCAGGTGTGGAGAAAGGACGGTGCCACCTGGGGGCTGCTGCTTCTGTGATGCTCAGGAAATGTGCTGCCCTCTCTATCCCTCTGCTGCCAGCCTGCCCTTGCCCCAGAAGGCTGCTTGCTGGAACCTTCACTGTCACTCCACACTGGCACCTGGCACAGCATGTAAGCATGTGTGTTCTTTGCCAGGGTTGCAGGGATCCAGTCAGGATCTTCCACAGCTACTTTGTGTAATCCCAGGGTATGGGCTGAGCATTTTCATCCTCACTAAATTCACATGGCAAAGTCCTGACATCCAAGGTGATGTTGTTTGGAGGCAGCACCCTTCTGAGGTGGCCCTGAGGCTCATGGGATTTGCAGCTATATAAGAAGAGCAAGATCCTGCTTCCCCCACACGTGCATGTGCTAAATCTGCACGTGGACCCAAGATGCACCATCACCTCCTACCATGTTGTGAATCTCTTGTCCAGCCTCATGTGTGACCCTGTGATCAACCCAGAGAGAGTCCCACTATCTCAGCATTCCCCTACTCTGTGCCTGGTGGCTAGCTTGGGCTATACCTCCCACCCTAACAGCGGCTTCATTTTTGTGTTTTGAGACAGGGTTTCACTATGTAGCCCAGACTGGCCTTAACCTTGCTGGGTATCTCAGGCTAGCCTCTAACACCTGACTCTGCTGCTTCAGTTACCTTTGTGCTAGAATTACAGGTCTGAGCCATGGCTCCTAGCTCTTCTTCTTTGCTATTAATAGGAATGCTGCAGTAAATATTCTTCTTGTTAAACCTTTTTGAATATTCATTATTTACCCAATTTCTAAAACAATTGCTGTGTCACATTACAGGTCCACTGATACCACATTTCAATTTGTTTTTTTAGTTTTAAAAATAAATATAATTAGATAATCTTCCAGAAAGCCTGTTGCAAAAAAGCATCTCCCTACAGTGTTCAGAGGGCTGTATCTGGGATAAGTTTTGTTTCACTTCACTGCCTTTTCCCCCTATGGAATACCCTGGAGTGTCATTTATGCTTTTCAAAGCAGACACATTTTTGAGCATAAAACTGAGATGCTATCCAGTGTGTTTTCTAAGCAGCTTCCTCCCTCCCTGTGTCTCAGCTGGGATGGGCCTCTGTGGGTCTTTCCAGAGCTGTGCTGCTGCGAGTTCTGAGGCAGAGAGGACACGCTTGGAATTCAATAGAACCACGGGGGCACAGAGGCAGACAGCTGGCACCTGACACTGATCTCATCTCGGTTTTGAGCTGAGTGAAGAAAACACTGCCAGGGTCACATTCAGGAAGAGGCACACCTACAAGCCAATATCCATAGGGAAGATGTTACCCATGCTGGCTCAGGGAAAGCCACGGGGAGGTTCAGCACCCTCTGACCCAGGCGCAGTTAATTACAGCTTGTTCGCCTTCCTGTTGTCTGGACTCTGTCTCCCTCCCTGCCCTCCAGGACAGTGCTGGGGAAGACTTCGGTTCCCTTGAGATGCTGAGTTGACAGCAGGTGTTTGTAACAAATTCTCAGGGGGAAGACACCCCAGATACACTGTTGGCACATGAAGATGGCCAGCATTTCTGAAATCTGAGCGTGTGCCACTGACCTGCTTTCCTGTGGCCTAATCTGGGATCCCGGCACTGTTCCCTCTGCTTCCTATCTGCACCACATTTTCAACATGACCATGAGCCTCAGGGCTTTCCTTTTGTCTAGTTTTAGGCTCTAGTATATGTATGGCAGAAGTGAACTTTGAAGATGCACCAGTCAGCAGGACCTTTATCTAGACATCTTGAATATCTCCCAAGCCCTGATAAAAATTATACCTCTCAGAGAAGAACCCGATCGACACCACTGTTGTCATTCTCAGTTAATGCAGAAGAGATGAGGTCTGAGAGGCATCCTCGTGCTGCAGTCACATGGCAAATTCTACAGTTTGCCAAGGTCACATATTTGAACCTCACTCTGTCACAACTATTCTGTGTTCCTTTAATGTCAGGTGATGCTGGGATAGTTGGAAGCATTTTGGGCATCTGGCTAAGAGGATCTTGCAGCATAGTGGAATATATTTATATTGTTTCTGGCCCCTTCTGTGAGTAATCACCTTACTAACTCACCTATTATCAGAATAGCCTCAGGGAAATGCCTACTAAGCACAAGGAGCTGATTCAATTTGGCAAGTGACATGAGGAGCAGGGTCCGTTGTCACACCTCAAAACAGACATATGGCCTTACAATGCCCAGGAAGTACAAAGCCTGGATCTTTCCATTTAGCTTTCTTTTGAGTCTCACAGGCCCACAGCATTTCCTGGCTTCTCCTCACCAGCACGGCCAAGCGGCTCTCACATGCTTATGAGGCCACGCAGCCGAGAGGCTCAGGAAACTTGTGTACTCTCATAAATCAAATGCGAGTCACAATATGATTTCCCTTGTCAGATGCAATGAAGTCAAGAGAGATAATGGGCCAATGAGCCCGGAGCACCATCTAGCAGAGGACATGGCCAGTGCCAGGTTTGATATATTGCCGATCGTTATAGACACAGCCAGCTTCCCTGTTTATGACAACTCTGTCCTGAATTGGTTGGTACGCATGCTAGGCTGCCCAACATGGTGAGCAATTGATAATTATCCTCTGCCTACCCAAAGCATGTAGTGTACATAGGAAGCGCTCAATCATTGGCAGCCAAAGACAGACCTAGCTGGTTCTTAATTGAACAATGCAGACCCAAGTATTAGTTGACAAACGATACAATGCCCTCAGTCTGGACAGTATATTTATTCTAGCTGATAGGTTCTGGCCTCAATGCAAACTGCTAAATTATCATGGCCCTGATTCAACATGGCTGAATCACAAAAACAACAGCTTATCTTCCCAGAGACCACCTCCTCCTCCTCCCCCACCCCAGTTCTGGATACAATTTACTTTCACCTTTCCTGCTCCACTAGAGAGACCCCAATCAGCTCCCTAGGTGTCACCAAACCTGCCCCTCAAACTCTACTCCCAGCAAAATTCCATAAAGTCCTCAGCTTTCCATTGTCCTAGGTCAGAGGAGCCCCATCTCTCTGCCCTGCCTTTGATCCTCTCTGTGTCTTTTTTTTTTTTTTTTTTTTGTCTTGTTTCATATTTTAGGGAAGTGTCTACAGGGTGTTCAGGGTCTCACTACTAGATCAGACTTGTAGTATTCCACCTGTTTACAGTCTCCCAAGAGCTGGGATTACAGGCGCACACCACCACGCCCAGTCTCAACTGCCATCTCAGCACACCCCAGGGGCAGGGGCAGGGCCAGAACGGCAGGCCCAGGGATCGAACCCCTGGCCCCTGCATCTGCTTGCAGGCGCTTTAATCTGTTGAGCTATTTGGCCGGGCCTTCTGTGTCTGTAGAGTCAATAAAGGCCTCTTTTCTTTCCTCTCTTTACTGCGCAACCAAAAAAGCTAACACCAGCCGCTTAGATTATTTTCCTTAACATGTACTAGTGTTGAAAATTTAGAAAATCTACAAAGTACAAAGAATAACTTAACTGCTATTATTGTAAATGCTTAGCCACATATAACTAGGATATTATGGTTATTATCTAATATATATTTATGCTGTATATTGTACTTTGAAATATGCATTTAAAAGTGTAATGCTTCCTTAGCACTTCTCCATTTCTTTGAATATAATTTACAAATATCAGTTTATTGCCATAATAATATTCCTCATTAGAAAATGGTGATAATTAAAAGTACTATTTCACAGGGTTATATCATGAGGACTGAGAGCGTTAAGTCATAGGAAGCTATTTTGGCGTGTAAAAAGCTCAGTTAACTTAGCTCTTTCTTAGGATAACATACAATCAAACCATCGTCAATGGACTTTGAAACTGTTCTCACAATTTTGCTGTGATGAGTGATGCTGGGCGATGTTAATTTTTGCTGATACTGTCTTTGTAAACTTTGTGACTGTGGAAACTATACATTTTAACACTAATTCGGTTATTTTTGCGCAGTTGGGGGTGGTGAAGAGGGGAAGTGATCTACCTGAGGTCACAAACCACGCTAGCTGCAAGAAAAGTCCCAGCTGGTAGAGCGTGTGGGAAAAGTAGGGAAAGAATTGGGCGTTGGGCATACAGCTGGGCCGGAAGAACCGAGGCCAGCTGGGCACAGGGGGGCGGGGCTGCGGGCCAGCGCCCGGGCCTTGCTAGACCTAACCCGCGGTTGCCTGGTAACCTGGGCGGCGCGCTGTTCGAACGGAAGCGAGGAGCCAATCAGGAAGTCCGGGGCGAACCATTCCCGGGTGATGGGGGTAGGGGCGCTCACTTCCCTTTCCTCCGAGCCCGGGGAACCTTTGCTGCGGTGGGAGCTGGCGGGGCGGCACGGGGACGGCTCTGAAAATACCCTGCCCTCCCGGGCCGCGTGGGCAGCGGCCGCTCCAGGCCTGGTGCAGCTGTCAAGCCTCACTTGTCCCTGCGGGAGGAGCGGGACTCGCCTAGCGCGGGCTCCAGGTGAGCCGCGGGTTCCTGGAGTGCCGGCTCTGGCCTGAAGGGCGCAGTCTCCGAGCGCTGAGGGTGCGTGTTCGCCCGACGGTGGGGACGGTGAGGCTCTGAGATGCCAGTGTCCTCACCAGCGAGGTCTGACACAGAATCGGTTTCTAGCTCTACCTTGCGCCCTGTAGTCGAGGCACATCCAGATGTGCCTTGAGAAGCCCTGATTGGCAACCGGTGGTCACTTTCTCAGGCCCTGGCTCTGGATCCCTGGTCCCCGCCCACACTGTTCTCCAGGTACCCATACCGGTTCTGGACCGGTCTACCTTTTCTCAGATGGTGGGTTGTCACAGAGCTTTTCTGGGACCTTCTACCTACGGGGTTCTGAGTTTGAGGGATGCCTCTCTCAGAAGACCTCTTTTTGACAGTCACCCAGGATTGACAGATTTGGGCCAGACAGGAGGTGGTGGCAGATTTTGGGAGTCACTGCTGGTCTTTTGGGTGTTTGCTTCGGGTTGGGGGAGGGACAGTCTCTAAACCAAAGCCAGGAGTCACAGGGACTTTGGAGTTGGGAGTGGAGCCGGGACCCTCACAAGTGGAGCATTTAATATGAGACCAGATAGTTGTTGGGTCTCCTGGTTGCTCTGCCAAGGTTGGTATTGTTGGTCTCCTTTTGCAGGCGGGCAGACAGAGATTCTAAGAAGTTTGAGCCTCTTTCGTAAAGCCACAGACTTGGCAGTGCAGGTGGACTTCCAGCCTCTCTGGCTTTACTCTTTGGTCTTCGATACAGAATTGTAGGATTTGAGTTTTGAATCTCTTCAGAAGAGAATTACTTAACCTCTTGGCTTTGGGGAGAGGAGCTCAGGGAACTTAGAAAGAAAGTCTGTCATTCGTTTTTCTTTCAATACGTATTTACTTCGTCTGTCCTGGCCTCCCCCTTGTGTATTTCCTTTTCCAATGCTGTGAGCCTGTGTACATTTTTCCCACTGGAAGGGGCTGGATGCTCCTTACCAGTGTGAAATCCAGGGTGTCAAACCTCTAATGGAGATAACCAAACGTCTGCCTGCCATAGCTGTGTGCCCTGCTGGTAGGAGGTCAACTCAGACAGCCTCTTTGGAGCGGGCACCGTCCCCACTTGGTGCACTGCTGAGCAGTGGATTTGTAACAGACAGAAACCGGACAGGGGAAGAGTTGGCATCATGCATTGCTGAGCGAAAGTGCAAGGGGAAAGCGATGCACCTGGTGCAGTGCGGTATGCGTGAAAGGAGAGGATGAGCTGGTGTCCATCCTTGTATTCTCTGGAGGGAGACAGCTGTCTGGCCAGAGTGGTGCCTGTGAGGAGGACAGCTGATGAGGCAAATTTTGCTGTTTGGTTTTTTACTTTATGCTCTCTAAAGGTTTTGTGTTAAGAGTCACGTGCATGTAGCATTTCATTGAGAAACCATTAAATGCACAGTTAATGATTAAATATATGTAAAATCATGAGCTCACTGCCCGGTGTGTGATCCGTCACCAGCTTGCTGTGTGACTCCGGGCAAGTCTCTTCATGTGTGTGGGCTGAGAGAACTCCATGATCGTGAGCTCAGGCCCACTCAGAGGGCAATCTAGGACAGGAAGTGGGCTTGGCTGTGGGTCTGTCCCAACCTACACACTCCCCAGATTGGATGCCGTGCCTATCCCACAGGCCTTTAATTGGCATCTCTGTCATTCAGACTCCACTGAAAGCCCACTTGTCCTCATTTTGCCATCTTAGATGTGAACCAAAGGCCAGAAGATGGAGCTGGTGGAGCTGCTCATATGGGTGGGCCCAGCAGGAGTGCGATGCCCAAGGCAACCACATGCACAGCCCTCCCACAGCCTGCTCCTCCCTCCCTTCCTGAGGTTTGTGCAAGGCTGCCCCTGTCAAGGCTGACTCCTGGGCAGGCTAGGGCTTGGGGCTTGGGAAGACTCCAGAAATAGCTTGGGACCTGGCATGGCCCTGGAGAATGCCCAGGGTGTCTCTGACCTGGACAGCTGGGCTGAAATTGAGCTGGGCTGCCCTGCTGGCTGACCCTCTTCCCACTGCCTGGAGCCTTCCTGATCCTCCTGTGGGGCAGGCAAAGGCTTCCCTGTCTACCAAGCCTGGGTCAGCTTCCACTGAAGGGAAAGAGCGGAGCAGGTGGAAGGGAGGGGAGAGAGTTGGTGCAGAATGTTGTAGAAATGATTAACACCCAAACCACACCCCTTATCCCCTAAGCAAAGGATGAAAGTCATCAACATGTCTTGAGTACCTGCTGTGTGCTCAGTGCTTTATAGGGGTCCACTCCTTCAGTTGCCTGCTCTCTCTGATATAAGATAGTTGTGAATATTATTTCCACCCTTCAACTTTTTTAATTTTTAACTTTTTTAGATACTGGGGGTTGAGTCCAGGGAGCACTGAGCTACAACCCCAGTCCTTTTGGTTGTTTTAGTTTTGAGATAGGTGTTGCAGAATTGTACAGGCTAGCTTTGAATGTGCCTCAGTTTCCCAGGTAGTTGGGATTATAGGCATGACCCCTGTGCCTGGCTGTTGTATTTTCCATCTTACAAAGGCAAAGCTGAGTGCAAGAGGGGTTTAAAACCTTGCCCAGAGGCAAAATGTGAATCCAGGGAGTCTGACTCCACAGTCTGCACTCTGTGTGTGTGTGTGTGTGTGTGTGTGTGTGTGTGTGTGTAAAATCAATGAAATTGGCCATCTTTACCATTTGTAAGTGGAACTTCAGTGGTATAAGTAGTTTAACATTGCTTTGCACTTCCCACCACCTCCAACTCCAGAACGTTTTCATCTTCCCAAACCGCAGCTTCATTCCCAACAGAATAATTTCCCATTTCCCTAGGTCCCTGGCAACTACCTTTCTACGTCTGTGATTTTGACTATTCCAGGTACCTAGAATGATACCTAGATACCTACATGGACAGGAGCGTCCAGTAGTGTCTGACTTATTTCACTCAGTGTAATGTATTTAGGCTTAGCCATGCTGTGCCATGTGTCAGCATTTCCTCCCTCTTCCACCTGAGTGCCACCTTTTGTTTGCCTTTCCTTCACGGATGGACATTTTTGTTGGTTTCTCCTTTGGCTGTATTGCTGCTCTGAGCTCAGAGGGAGGCATTGTTGTGGGTCCTCTTTTATATCTAGGGAACCTGAGGCATGGAGCAATTGCACATCCGATAGGTAAAACTCTTAGGTAATCCCTGGTGGAGCTGAGATTTGAGCCCCTGAAGGCTGGTTCTTGGGCCCCTGCTGCACCAGCAGGGATGGCTGGGAGTGCATCTGGTAGCACAGAAGCAGAGTTCCATGTGTGGTGTCTTTGGAGATAGGACAGGGTGCATCTAGAAGTGACCAGAGCCCCGCTATAATGGGAACGGGACAGGTCTGGGAGGACCAGCAGCGAGGGGAGTTTGCCTGGCCTTTTCTCCCCTTCCTTTAAGATGATTACTATTTACAAAGGTAGAATGCTAAGTGGCTGTGAAGGGAATGGTAGGCGCTCCCTTCTCTAGTGAACCAGCTGATGGCTAAGCTTAGGCCGGACTGTTGTCCACTGCTCTTGGTTGGCTGCACTAGAGCCAAGCAGCACTTGCGTGTTGTTCATGACTCTTGTGTTTGATCTCTTTCTCCTTTTCTGCTTTAAAATTGAGGTATAATTGACATACAGACAAGCTGTCTGTATTTAATGCACACATCTTGTTGGGTGACTTAGCGCCAGTCTAGCTGCTTGGTCAGTGACGTTTCTTCTTGCAGTTTGGTCCTGAAGGAGACTCCATGAGCGGTGTGATGGCGTCCAGTGGGAGGCCAGGAAACACGTGATGGATTGGTGAATGTCTGAAATGACCAGATGCAGCAGATACCTAGAAGAGATCAGGAGGGCTGAGACAGTAGCCAGGAGGGCGGTTGGAGGAGGTGGCTTTTGAAAAGAAATCTGAAAGCCTAAAGGGAAGGCCCTAAAGGGAAGAGGTCAGGGAGAAAACAGCTGGGGCAAGATAGTTCTTCACCTACTCAGGACCAGCAGGAGAGCTTTGTGGCTGGACCAGGAAAGAGGTGGGAGAGGTCGGCAAGGACCAGGTTCTGAGGGCCACACTGGGAGGCTGGATTGTATTCTACGAGAACCATAGGAAGGTTAGGTGTAGCTCCAGTAAGATCTAGTTGGGAGAATATTTTTATTATTGTCCGCATTCTATAGCTAAGAAACTGAGGCCCCAAACCACAGGCAGTCAGTGCCTCTGAGGTGGCTCCTTTTGGGGCTCAGGAAGGAAGGCTGAAAATTCTTTAGGAGTTTCATTGGGGATGCATCTGGTGAGTGACCAAAGCTTAACAACACTGGAATGGTTTTCTACCTTACCTTCTCAGACCCAAGCATGGGGTCAAATTCTGGCTCTGCTGTTTATCAGCTGTGTGACTCCAGGCAGGTGGTTTTACCTCTGTCCCAGTTTTTCCATCTGTATAATGGGTTTAACAGTAATACCTACCTCATTGAGTAGCTGTGAGAATGAAATGAGCTAACATATACTAAGAGCTTAGAACATTGCCTGGTACAAAGTGTTCAGAAGAGACTAGCTCTTCCTTATTTCATTAGAATTGGTTGCTGGTGCTTTGTAGTTACTGCTGTTAGTGTCAGCAGGTAACTCCTTTCTTCGCCTCCTGTTGTGGCTTCAGTGGAGGGCCAGGTGGCGAGCCTGGAGCCCATGGTGGGAGACAGTGGTCTTGTGTACCCCTCCTTAAAATTGAGGGCTAGAAGGTCCTCAGTGAAGAGGAAAAGGAAAGCTTTCCAAGTCACCTCTGGCTCCTCCTGCCTCCACTGCACTCCTGCCCTACCCCTTCCAGACACAGGAATGGAACGAGACTCTCTTTGGCTGCCCAGCTGTGAGGCTGGTACATGCTTCCTTCCCTAGACTTCAGGCTCCTAGGAGAAAATGGCTCACCTGAGTGGCAGAGGTTTTGGGGTGTCAGAGGGGATAATCACTGTCCTGGCAAGGTTTTTTCCTGCAGGACTGCAGTCTCCTCTGGAAATGGGGTTATAGTGTGCCTCCCTCCTAGTATCCTAGTTCTGACCATTGTGCCCACCCCTGCTGGCATTAACAGTTTGCACAAAGTATGGCCACCTGCTGGCCTCCAGGGTCACACTGGCCTATCCCAGTAGTGGGGGCTCCCCTCATTCATAGAGTGGAGAGCCAGCAATCTGTCTGGGGACTTATAGATAGAAAAAGGAGGCATTAAGACTTGGTGTGGAAGGAAAGGGTCCAGGTTAGACCCCCCCCATGCCCGTGGGCAAATGACAGCCCTCTCTGCCTAGTTCTGGGATGACTATACAGCTTGCCTCACAGGGGTTGGGGGAAGATTAAAATGCTTTTAAGTAATACCAGGAAGGGCATTTTCCTGTGCCAGACCCAGTGAGCGTTCTCTGCTGGTCCTGAGACTGTGGATGCTGTTTCCCCATCTCTAGGATGGGTGTATGTCCTTAACCCTGGGGATTTTTTGCTGCGGGAGAAGCTGTGAGCCCATCAGGCTGGCCCCAGGATGAGTGTCCCAGGTGAGCTGCAGGGGTGAGACCTGGTTCTGGCAAGGGCCAGCTGTCAGTAAAGCTGGTGGGGGAGGGATCAGGGACTGCTCCGGCCCCTCCCTGGCTTTTCTTTCCCCTTTTCCGGTATTTCGGTACTTGGGCGGCGATTCACCTGCCCACTGCTGCCACCGGAAATTGCGCAAACTCGGGTTACCCGAGCCCCAGGTGGGCCGGGCAGGAGCAGCATAGGGCAGCTGCGCAGGCGGGTGCAGCCAGGTATGTGCGGGAGGGGGCAGGGCTGGGGGCAGGGCTGGGTGGGGGATACCCGGGCCTTGGCTCCCCAGGGTGGTGGAGACTAGGCAGGTGCTCGCTACTGGACTTTAATAGGACCTCAGGATCCTGCCTTCTGCGTGCTGGCTGGTTTCAGAGTCAGCCAGCCCCTCCCAGAGAGGAGCAGCAGGCCGTGGGCGTCGCACAGCATGCTCAGTGAGGGGCTGTGGGTGTCTCTGCCCTTCTTTGCTGCCGGGAGGCCCCAGGATTGCCCCCAAAGTGACGGAGGGCAGAAGCCAAAGTGGGGATCTGCGTTTCCCTTACTTCCTCGTGAAGCTGAAGCCAATAGAACCCTGCGGAGGGGGCAAGGCAGGAGCACTACTATGCTCCCCGGAACGCGGAGGTGGCTCTGGATGCGGCGTTGGTGGGCATCCTTTGAAAATTGGTGGCTGAGCCTTTGGGCGGGGAAAGGAGGCCTCTGAGGATATGGAGACCCACCTGGCACCCGGGACGCCGGCCTCGCCTCGCAGGAGGCTTGCTTTTGTCCACTCCTGGCCGGGCTTGCCAATCCACACACTGAAGCCTGCATCGTGTACCTCCAGACTCTGTCACGACTCAGGCGCAGACATACGCTTGTGGAACCGCTTAAAGATCCTGGCGCTGGGCTTCAGTCTTGAGTTGTCAGAGCAGTTGTGCAGACAGTGAAGCCTGGAGTGCCCTGCTTTCCCCCAAGGCCAAGGCAGCTCCTCCACCTGTTTGATCTTACACCGCCACTGTGACCCAAAGACTCTGGGAGCTCTATTTTTAACTGCCTTCCACAGATAAGGAAACCAAGGCTGTTACAAGGGCAAGGGCTTACGCAAGGTGCAGTGGGGGCGGGTGGGCGATCGCCAAGACCCTGGGTCAGTGACCCCAGAACTAGGTTTGCCCGACTCCTGTCTGTTCTGCCCACCAGAGGGGACCCTGGAGCCAGCAGGCTCAGTAAGGGGGTGGGCACAGGAGTAGAGTGAGACACTTATGCTTTGGTACTGCTCCTCTGACCTCTTTCCTCCCACAGTTTCCCCATGGTGCTGGGGAAGTAACCGCCCACCCCAACGGGTTGGACTGGTTTGGGTGGCTGAAGCCGCCAATATGGGGGTGGGGTGGGGGTGGGGACAATTCAGGCTATCTGGACAGGGCACAGCAGTTCTGGGCAGAATCTTCCCACTGAAGTTCCTGAGGTTTGTCTTGAGTGGGGGCCTACTTTTTCTATCAGTCCACCTCCCAAGTAGTACTGGCTCTGGTCCAGCACCCCAAAGTCTTCTTTCCATTGTTGCCAGGTCTCCAGCTGAGGACTGGCAGAGCAGATGGAGCGGGGCAGATATATTAGCAGATGTGTTTTGTTTGTCAAGTGTATGTGCAGCATTTTTAAAAAGGGTGATTACTGAATATGCTCACACTTAAGAATCTGAAGTTTGCACACACTTCTGGATCTCAGTATCCTGGAACACAGCACCGACCCCTGGGGCCCCTTGCCATATGCCCACCATGGGCCAGTGCCCCTTTTCTGTTTATCACAGTCTGGCAGTGCATATTGAGCTCCATAGACATCTCAGTTCAATAACTATTTGCTGCATATCTACTCTGTGTTGACAGGAGTATCATGAAACAGACCCAGTAAACAAAACTAATAAAACCTCCAGCCTTGTGGAGTGATATTTTAGGGTGTGAGGGACAGGAAAGCATGAAATAACCACAGACGTGATACGGTGAAGATGATGGGGGAAAAAGAAACTGTGTATGAGCCAGGGAGATGGCTCAGTAGAATAAATGTTTCCCTGGCAAGTGAAAGGGCCTGAGTTAAATACCCGGTTCCGCCGAAAAAAAAGAAAAGGAACTGTGCATGTGTTGGAGGTGCAGTATTTAAGGGAGAGACAACTGGCATTAGTGTTCTTAGTGTCAGTCTCATGTGAATGTGTGTCTTATTTATCTGTTCTGGGACCTAGAGCTTTCACTTTTTGGAGTTTTCGTTTCTCCATCTGCAGGAAGGGGTAACAGTGGCTGACAGGCTTATTGGTTTCGGGAGAGCATGATGTCAAACATCTGGCATGTAATGGGGACCCTCCACCATGCAGACTCCCTCTGCTCTGGATTTTCGGAAGTCCCCATGAGGCCATCCAGCACAGCTCTGCAACTTGGGTAGGAATACTTCTTTTGAGATGCCTGCTGCAGTGACCACTGGTTACCCATGGCTGTTGGCAACTTGAAATATGGCTAATGTGATTTATGAACCAAATCTTAAATTTTTAGTTAATTTAAAGTAAGGTTGAATAGCCATAGAGTGTTGGTGGCCATTGATTTGGAAAGCCCTGAATGGCGGGTCCTTCTGCATCACCTGGGCCAAGTACTTTCTTCCTTCCGTTTTGCTGATGAAAAGATTGGGGTTTGGTGTATGGATTTTATTGTGCATTACCAAGGGCCTGGCAGGGGCAGGGAAGAATGGTGGGGTCACCATGGGCCTTAGACACAGGGTCAGAAATGACTGGTTGCCTGGGGCATCAGGCCCTGGTGCTTGGGTGACCATGTGGACACCTCTGTAGCCAGGCATGCCCTCCTGCCTGGGGGTGCCCATCCCATGGATGGCTGGATACCTCTGTGTGGGAGGCTATGTAATCATGGGCATTTCCACTTTCCTTGCAGCATGTAGCGCTGGCCTGACAGGCATCAGTGGGCCACCTTGCACTGTGCCTTAAATCCCAGATTGCAAGCTGACAGGTAGCTGTACTCCACTGGGGCATGGTGGGGATTTTCTGCTCTTTCCTTATATACTCTGTTCCTGTGCCTGGGGCCTGCCAGGTCCAGGCAGGTAGGTGGCATAGGGAGCAGCTTCCTGCCTGGATGGGTAAGAGGCAGAGATGGTACCAAGCTTACTGGGCAGCCCAGGGTGGGGGGGCGTTGGAGACCTTTCTCCTGTCATTTAACCTGATGCCTCCGCTGGATGACAAAAGGTAGAGTCAGCTCTCTGTGTTAGTTTGAGCAAGGTGATTGTCTTGGGAGCATCAATTTCCCCATCCTCAATGGGGTCTATGAGAGGACTTAGAGACCCAGCTGGCTGGTGCTTAGCATGGAGCTTGGAGCCTGCAAAAGCCGCCTTAAAGTGGGCCTTGTCTTTATTCTCCAGTACCCTTTTTCTTTCTCTGTGCTCAGCTGGGTGGGACTGAGGTGGTGTGGGTGGGGCCATTTGCCTTTCAGTCGTGATTTCCTGCTTGCTGATTGGCTCCCTGTGAGGGAGAGGTGTGGCCTTTAGTTTATAATGGGGCAGGAGTCTTCCTCCTGCAGCCTTGCTGAGCCTTTGTCTGAGATTGTTCAGCTCCTTTTCTTTCCCAGGCTGCAGCTGCTGCCGTGTTCAGCCTCCAGCTCTTCCTGAATGTCTGACTCCTCATTTCTGTGGTCTCTTCAAGACCCAGGCCCTCAAGGTACGTGACAGCCATGCCGGTGGACACGCTGACCCCAGGAGCCCCAGCCACTCCTGCCCTTCCTTTCCGCCTGCAGACCAAGGTCCCCGGCTACCTGCTACGGAGGCCATCAGATGGTGGAGCCCGGAAACCCAGTGCTGTGGAGCGCCTGGAGGCAGACAAAGCTAAATATGTCAAGAGCCTACACGTGGCTAACACCCGCCAGGAGCCTGTACAGCCTCTGCTGACTAAACAGCCTCTCTTTAGCCCAGGCACTCGCCGAACGGTTCTCACACCCAGCCGCAGAGTCCTGCCTGGTCCTGGCTGCCGGCCCCACTTAGATCTGGACATCCTTAGCAGCCTTATCAACTTGTGTGATAGCCCAGTGTCGGCTGCTGAGGCCAACCGCACCCTGGGACAGGCAGAGGGAACCCCCCAGCGACCCCCATCCACCACTCCTCGCCCACTGCCCAGTACCACTGCTGTCCGACGAGTGGATGTTCGTCCCCCACCTGTCTCACCTGCTGGACTCTGCCCATCACCAGGCACAACTGTCACCTCCAGCCCAGTCCGGCCACCAGGTCTGCAGCGTTCCAAGTCGGACCTGAGCGAGCGCTTCTCCCGGGCAGCGGCTGACCTTGAACGCTTTTTTAATTTCTGTGGCCTGGATCCGGAGGAGGCACAGGGGCTGGGGGTGGCCCACCTGGCTCGGGCCAGCTCTGACATCATGTCCCTGGCAGGGCCCAGTGCTGAGCTAGGCAGCTCTGAAGGGGGCTGCTCTGCCCGCAGCTCTACGACAGTGGAGGAGCGCACCCGGGAGCGGGTCCCCTATGGTGTGTCCGTGGTGGAGCGAAATGCCCGCGTGATCAAGTGGCTGTTTGGCTTGCGGCAGGCACGGGAGACCCCTGCAGCCGAGGGCTAGGCCTCTATTTGACATGGAATTCGCAACAGGACAGATCTTGGAGAGGCAGCTGGCCCCTGACCACTCCTGCAGCATTCCATGTCTGGACAGACCAGAGACGGTCCCTGTGTGAACTTGGTATAGCAGCAAAGGCTGACACCTAGGTCAAGAATGGAGAGGGTTACTCCTGACCTTGGACCGTTCTGCCCCCACACAAGGTTTCTGGCATGAGTGAACCCCTACTTGTCTCTTCTGGTGAGGCTGGATTTGGGGCGTTTAGTCCTTTACCATTGAGAGTAAGGGGCCTGGGGAGCTACAAAGCCTGTCTACCCAGTGGCTCCATTTCCTTCTTCCTTCCTTGGTCTCTGTCCTTTGGTGACTTCCTTTTCCTTACTAAGTTGGGCCCTGCCTCCTGGAAACTACCCCTGGGGTGAAGGCAGGGGAAGGAGCCTGGCTATTGCTCTTCCTGATTTTTGGCAGCTGGTTTAGGTGGGTAGAGAACAGGAGGGACTGGCTAGGAGTGTGTACCACTCTGTCCTTCCTCCCTTGTTAATAAATGCAAATGCTTTTTTTCAAGGGCTGGGCCTTCAGATTCTTCTGTGTTTACAAGGAAGAAGGAGGTGGGAGAAGACTTGGAATGGGGCATTTGGAATTGAATAATTGCTTAGCCTACGGTCTGGTGGGTTAGGAGGTCAGCCACAGGCCTGAGATCTACCTATGACAGGGGCTCTAACTCTTCTGAGAGGCTGGCTCTTTCATAGAGGAGGAAACTGGGTCCTGCTACAGGGAGTGGGGACAGAGCTGGGCCCAGAGCTGGGGTCCTCCTTCGTATCAGGAAGGAGGCATGCAGAGGCAAGACTGTCAACCATGCACTGATCTCTCCAATCCCCAGCCTTGAAAGTTCCACCCTTCCCCACCCCTGCCTAGTTCCCAAGTGGGCAGGAAGCTTAGAAAGGACAAACCCTGAACTTGAGGGCACAGTAGGGTGGGAAGCGGGAGCTGTGAAGGAAGAGGAACCTGGTAAGGATGGCACAGAGAGAGTGGCCTTGTCTTTAACCCTGGGAGATCCTGGAAAAGTCTGGCTCCCTCCTGGGCCTTGGGGTAGTTGCTGGTACATCCTCCATGGGTTGGGACACCCTCGGCCCTCCATGCTATGTTTCAGAGTCTGGAAGGAGGTAGGACAGAGCTGAGAGGTCTTTTCTTCTCACTCAGATTAGTTACACTAGTGGGCAGCTAGAGCTGGAATGGACAAAAAAGGGAACAGCCTGGGTGGCCTGTCTCACCCACCTCTCCCCAGGGTGGCAGTGGGAGTGCTGGTGGTGTTTCCTCTGTGGACTGTAGCACTCAGAAACAGGAAGTGCTAATGGAGGTCTGCTGACAGGTTTGATGTAGGTTTTATTTTAAGCATAAAGAGGAGATTTCCGTTGGGCTGTTGACAAATATCCAGATCAGCCCAGCTGTCTGTCTGTCTCTCCAGACCTGGCCTTCTGGGGCCTGGGAAAATTACAGAGAGGAGAAATTGCGTAGCAGAGATGAGCTCATGAGGATGGGCTTAGCCCTCTTTGTGATGATGGAGAGGCTGAAGCACAAGGAGGGCTGTGACCTGCCGGGGGATGTCCCTCAGCATTGACAGTGCAGGAGCTGGATCTTCTGGTCCTGTGCTGAGGAGTGATGGGAATGGGGAATAATCTGGGTCACTCTGCAGACATGCTGCCCCTGGAAGTGTCAGAGACTACACACTGGGCAACCCCACTGGACTCTGCTTCCTTGCCCCTTGCTATGATCTGCACCCCCTGCTCCCCCTGAATGGGGTGGGCCGGCTGCCTTCTGCATGTGAAGAAACTGAGGTTGCAGTCTCAGGCCTCAGGGGAAGGACACCTTGAACCTGCAGGAGGTGTTGATGCTGGGCTCACTCTTTTACTGAGTCCTCAGGGTGCCCTTTGGACTGTCGGGCATATTGTCTTACAACTTGGGGTAAGGGTGACTTATGGGCTGTCACACAGCAGGTCTGCAAAACAGTGGGAGGCCACCCCCTGGTCTGTCAGGACCCCCATCCCAAACAAACAAACAGCAGCAATGCTGGAGTTCCAGTTTTCTTCAGCATCCCAGAAGCCTGTCCTGCTGGCCATTGGATTAAACACTTCCTGGGTGCCCAATCTTGGAGAGGACAGACACAGTCCTGCCCTGGTCCAGGGCAAGAGAAGGGGTGACAGAATAGCAGGCCTGTCACTCCCACAGTAGGAAGCAGATGTGTTCAGGGACTTCTGTCTTATGCGACAGCTGCTAGGTGGGGCTGGGGTGGGCTGGAAGGACTTCGGAGTCTAAGCAGGACAGCTAGGAAGGTTCTTAGAAGGGATGGTGGTGCCTGACTGAGCCTTGATTTCTCCAACAGTACTGTCTGGTCCCGGGAATGCTTGCCTCTTCTGGGGTCCAGAGCCTCCCAGCCTGCAATCCAGGGATCCATGGAGAAGGCAGGCTGGGTGCCCCTCCTATTCCCCCACCACACTGGGGTCTCTGCAGAAACAGCCCCTCTATTGTTCCACTTTCAGTTGGAGTGTGAGCCGCCCTCCAAGGCCTGCAGCTGCTGCCTCATCTCCTGAGACCATGGGGCCTCAGAGCAGCTCCCGCAGGCCTGGCTGGCCCCAGCTGCTTGGCCCCTAATTAGCCAGAGATGAGATCTGCTCCTGATGTACTTCCCACCAGCTAATTATATACATGCGGAGTGCAAGGCAGGCAACCTGGCTGCTCACTTCTGGCGTGGAGGTGGGATGGGTTTCTGGGAAAGGACCCCCTCAGTTCGCCCTTCAGATAGAAGTGGAGTAGATGGTTATGTTTCTGATACTGAGGCCTTCCTGGGGAGTGGGGTGACTGGTGAACTCAGAAGGAATGGTTTAACCTGTGGAATGAGTGTGTGCATGCGTGCGTGTGCCCCCATCCTGCCTGACATACCAGACACAAGGAGCAGAAAAGGGCAGTGAGTTAGGCTAAGGGTCCCTGGGCTCTGGAGTTCTGGGTAGAACGGGACACAGGTGAGGGTGTGGTGACAGCTGCCCTCTGTGGGTGACTTAAAGCTGTGGGTTCAGCCAGGCCCAAGACAGAATGCTCCACCCAGGTACTGAGCAATGGTGTCATTTTCCAAGTACTGCCCTTAACTATTTCAGAAATTTCAAACAAAGAAAAGTTGGTAGAATTGTACTGTAAGCAATCATAACACCTATCTACTAATGCATAACTAATATTTTGCTGTATTTTCTCTATCAAAGATGTGCGCATTTATGCAGCCTTCTGCCCATCCCTTAATGCAACTCATTTATTTTTAGGCTTATCAGAGCAAGCTGTGAGCATCAGTGTGCTGTTCCCATGGCATTTCCACATACATATTATTAGCTAGGGTTCAATATTTATTTGTGCTTCTTTTTTTGCTGAAGGTAAAGTTTGTATACAGTGAAATGTTTAGCCTTAAAGGTATCACATGCTGATTTCAGACAAGTGTACACTGCACCCCAGTCCCCACTCAGGATATGAAACATCATTGTTGCCATGGAAAGTTCTGTGTTGTCCTCCCCTGCTGGTTCCTGCCTCTCCCTGGCAGATATGTGTACAGATTTAAGTAAATTAAAGAGTATTAATAAAAACATTCCTTCACCCCCATCATTTCCCTCTGTTTTGCAACCCAAAGGCGGCTGCCTCCGACTCTGTATTTACTCTGGTACTTTCCTCCATATTTCTAAATAGTGTTTCTTGCTGCTGATTAAACTCAGTCAAATACTGACACACTTTCTGGTCCAGTGTCCTCAGTGTCACTACTGCAGCCTGACTCTGACAGCCCTGCCTTTCTAGCCGTGTGAATTTGGGCAAATGACTTAGTTGTCTTTGTGCCTCAGCTTTTTCATTTATAAGCCAGAATTATGGGACTGTTTAGGCTATTGCATTGTTAAGAGTCTGAGGTGTGAAGCACTTAACGTAGCACACAACCTTTTTATTATTATCAAGGAGGATTGGGGCTGGGGAGATAGCTCAGTAGAATAAGTGCTTGCCTGGCAAGCGCAAGGGCCTGAGTTCAATGCCCGGTTCTGCCAAAAAATAAAAATTTTGAAAAAAGGAAGACTGAGATCTTACCCCTCCTCCTACATTCTACATGTAATGTGATTTTTCATTAAATGAATGTATAATGTTATTTATGACTGTAAATACTGTTTCCTGATAAGCCGTGTCATGTATTTTGGTTGCATTTCCTTTCTTGTACAACTCTTGTTTTTCCTGGAGTTAGTGTCTGCTGTGGTTTTTCATTTATCCAGGTCTATCTTAACCCATCCTTAATTCTTTCAGTCCTTCTATACCCTGTCCTGCCTATAGTTACATTACACACAGCAGGTATTTTATTGGCTCCACTTCCTTCCTGAAACCCTTCAAGTGCTTTCTCTCCTTGCCCTCCTCCTTTCAAACTGGAGCCAATTTCAAAAATTGAATCTCTAGAACAAGCTGTGAGATAAGCATCTATGAGCACCTACTGGGTGCTGCACTGGTGCTGAGCACCATGGCAGTGGAAGGCGATGTCCCCAGGAGGGAGGAAAGCACAGCTCCTGCCTGCCCACATTGCTCCATTTACTGGGAACCTCTCATCCCCTGTGGGAATCCCAGGCCCTCCAGGAGCCCAGGTTTACTTGTATACAATGGGTACTGTTTAGCTGTGCTGCAGCCATTCCCTGTCTATGTGGCTCGGGGCTCTGTTGGGGTGCTACATATAAAAGCTTATGTGGTACTGATCTCCTTATCCCTTGAGGGCTCTGGGAGAGAGGGACCTGGGGAACGGCAGGGAGCAAGGGCAAGTGGGGGTAGGCTTCTTAGAGGAGGAGGTCAGGACACTGCCAGGTTCTAAGGGCTTCACTGAGAACTCTGCTTCTACTCTGGAGGGAAGGACTGCTCACCTGGCCAGCCTAAGATAGCTGGGCTGAGACATGAAGCATCAGTAGGAGTTAGCTAGGGGAAGAAGGGGTAGGAGTGGGACAGGATTCCAGATGCAGGGATGTGCAAAGGCCCTGTGGTGGGAGGACCAGCTCTAGGAACAGAGAGGTGGCCAGTCAGACCTGGAGCCCCAGGGCCAGGTCACACAGGGCTGTGGGAAACTTTGAAGAACCTGAGAGTCTATTCTTCCTGAACTAAAACCCAATGGGCACTGTGCTCACGATCTGGATCTGTTATTCCGCAGGCTCCCCTTTATCCGTCCCTCTATTGTGCCAAGCTACTCCGTTCCAGAAACACATTCCCACCTCACCAGGCCTTCCTGCCTCAGCGCCTTTGCACTTGCTGTTTCTTCTGTCAGTTCCAAGGCCACCCCATCCACAGACATGGCTTATTCTCCCCTTCAGTGTGGGCTTTGCCTACCTGTCACCTCCTGAGAGAGGCCTTTCTGACTACCACCGCCTCTGTCCCGCCACGGCTGAGCCACCAGATCTGAGTTCTCTTCCTTTCTTTGGTTTGGTTTTCTTTCAGCACACCTGTATCCCAGCTTTCATTAGACAGAGGCTACATCATGTATCTCTGTTCTGCCTTCCAGAGCGTAGCCCCAGCAGGCAGGGACTGTGCTTTGCTCTGGGTGGTGCCCATCCTTGGGGAGTGGGAGGTTGTCTTAGGTACTTTCCTGGTCTTCAGGACTCCTACAGTTCAAAGCAAGAGAGTTTATTGGGCTCAAGGTGTTTAGAGTTTCCACAGTAGGCTGGTTCCAAGGTAGGAACAGCAGGGAGGAAGGGCCCGTTCTGGAGGAGAGCTGCTCACATCACCAAGCAACCTTGAGGAGCAGACAGGGAGATAAGTCCTTCCAGGGCACGCCCCCAGTGCCTGCCTCTTCATCAGATCCTGCCTACCAACAGCACATTCACCAGTGATGATCCCACTGATGGTTCCAGTGCCCCTATGTCCCTGTGCGTACACACAGTCTGTGGGGGTGATTCTTATTTTTTATTTTATTTTATTTTATTTTATTTTATTTTATTTTATTTTATTTTATTTTATTTTTTTCTGTGGCCAGCTCAGCCCATTCTGGGAGAGGGGCTGGCGTGGCATGTGGTGCCAGGGATGGAACCATGGTCCCTAGGCTTGCCTAAGCTTGCCTAAGTAGGTGCTTTAGATCACTGAGCTATCCTACTGGCTCCTGTGGGGGTGATTCTTGATCTCGCTGTGACTGAGGTGTCCCATAGACATTTGCTGAATGAAGGAACAAGAGGAAGAGCAAGTGAGAGGCACAGTGGGAAGAACTTCCCCTGAAGATTAGGGATCTGGGTTCAAGTTCTCACTGGTTGACCCTGATCAATGGTTCCCTTTTTCTGTTCCTCAGTTGAGTTGTGAGACATCTGTGGTGTCTGGGGAAGTTCTTCAATCGGACAGGCAGGCTCTGGGCTGAGGAAGGGTCAGGGCCTATGGAGAGGAAAGGAGCTGAGGCCTCTTCCCGGTTGTCTGGTGTTTTAAAATAGCCTGGTTGGCCTCTGCTCTCCTGTGGCGTCCAGCTGGGGCTGAGGCCCTGCTAGCCTCGCCCAGGGTGGGAGCAAGGCCTCCTGACAGCTGGGCCAGACAGTTCTGGGAGGTTCTTAAAGACAAAACAGATCTGTTGCATGCCCCAGCTTTCCTCCCCACCTTCATGGGATTAATCCCTTAACCCTCCCCTTCCTGCAGCCTTTGCGCTTGCGAAGCTTTTCCTGGCTCCGCCTAATTTCATTCCTGCCCAGTGGCTGCTTTCCTGGTGGGGACACTGAGGCTCTGAGAGGGCAGCTGCCTCACTGAGGTGACACTGGGAGGTTGGAGAGAATGAGGTAGGATCTGAGCCCAGGCCTGTGTGGGGCAGGGCACAGAGAGGGAGAGGGAGATGGAGAGAGAGAAGAGGGAGAAGAAGACTTGTGGTCACGCAGGGCCTCCTTCCCCTGCACTGCTCTCCGGGTGTTGATCAAGAGCATCGGGGAGTAGGGCCAGCCGAATAGCTCAGTGGATTAAAGTGCCTGCAAACAGGCACAGGCGCTGGGGGTTTGATCCCGGGGCCCCGCTATGCTGGCCCTGTCCCTGGGGCAGGCTGAGACTGGGCGTGGTGGTACACGCCTGTAATCCTAGCTCTTGGGAGGCTATAAACAGGCAGATCACTACAAGTCTAATCTGGTAGTGAGACCCTGAACACCCTGTAGACCCTTTCCAAAAAAAAAAAAAAAAAAAAGCATCTGGAGTGAAGTAGCCTGGGTTCTCAGCCAACCTCTGCTACATCCAAGCTGGGTACACTGTGGGGTCCCCTTCCTTAGAGTCTTCTGACAAATGCTTTAATCCTGGACACTGTCAGGCCCAATATATGCATCACACAGGTTGTTAAAATAAATATTTGAACATCAAACTGTTAGAAGAGTAACATACAGTCCAGGTAATGAATGCATGTCAGGCACTGTAGGCACCCCTTGTATGCGCTAGATGGACCAAGGGTACAAGGGGAGCTTGCCCTGCGAGGGCACACCACATGGAGCAGGCATCATTCTCATCTCTGCTAGCTCTGTCTCCGAGAGCAGGAACCACCGGCCCAGGGTCACAGGGATGGAAGGCAGACCCCAGTACTTAGCCCTCTGGGTGTTATGGCCTCGGGCAGGTGTCTGGGTCTCCATGACCTCCTTGGGTGGGACAGTGTCCCCGCCCAGTGTCACCAAGCAGAAGCAGCAACACAGAGGGCAGAGCTTCCAAGCTCTTCTGAGAAGCATGGCCCTGAATCATATTAGTATATTTTATGCTATCTCTGCTTGAAGTACTAAGTGCTTATAATTACTTTAATTCAAAAATATTCCACAACTGAGTGTAAAATGTTGATTATGCTGTTCTTTGTACAGCAAATGATTATTGGAAATACCTATCCATGAGAAGTAGGTAAATTAATGAGGGCCTAGGCAACAGGATCCTATGCAGCCATCTGAAAGATGACCCAAATATGCCAGCCTATAATTGTGAGATCCATGAGCCAGTGAGATGGAAACAGGAAGTCTCGTCCTTAAGCCTTAGTATCAGCATGAAGTCTCCCAGGAGACTCATACAGGGCCATTGCCACCTTGGGAAGGAAAACTGGCAGGCTAGGATCGGGGTGGAAGAGTCTCACTTTTGATTTTTTAATTATAGGGCTGTATTACCCATGCAGAAATAATAAGAATACACTATAAATAAAGTAAAAGAAAGTAGCCAAGGAGCCAGAAAGAGACAAGCAGACAAATGTTAGGCCTTAAGGCGAGAAGCCAGGGCCCCAGGCCACGTCAGCCTGCCTGCCTTTGCACTATCCAGTTTGGTTTTGTGGCTCCACCCTCTACAGTAATATTTTGGCTTCCACAGGCACAGCACCCATGGGAAGCCCCAGCCAGTGTCGTCAGGTTCCGGGCTGGGCTGCCCGCCAAGGCTGGTGGTGGGCATGACACTGCCCTGGGAAAGGCGTCATCAAATGCCTGTGCCACAACACAGCCAGACAGAATAGTGACACTTCCCACAGTCTCTTGGGCCCTGCTGGCCTGTGTTCCTCGGGCGGCCTGCCAGGGTGTGAACCCTTCACAACAGACCTTCCTCCATCAGCTAACCCACAGCCTGCAGGGACTAAACCCTCCCATTCATTCATCTACCCACGTTTGAAGCAGGACTGGGGTAGGACCAGGCACACTTTAACTTCTGCTGCCCTGGTTACCTGTGCAGGGGGGCTGCGAGACAGTAGGGGACAAGGCTACTACAGTAGTCCAGGTGAAAGGTGAGGTGCTGGACTGTGGTGGGTGCAAGGGGTGTGGGATTCTGGATCAACCCTGTTGGTGGAGCCCACAAGCAGTGTACAGACATGAGTACATTGAAAAGAGACCATGAAAGAAGGCCAGGACCTAAGGTGGCCCCTGAGGGCTGGGAGTGACCTCAAGCTATGCGCAGCAAGGAAATGTGCCCATCAGATCTATTACTCAAGGAACTGGGCTTTGCTGACAGCTTGAGGTACCCAGGAGTGGACCCCAAGCTTCCCCAAAGGATCCCAGCCCAGAGACACCATGGTCTCAGGCCTGAGTGGGGGGCATGCTGTGACTGGGGTTGGAATTCTTGCCCATGCTATGTTCTGTGGAGGCACAAGGTTTGTGATGATGTGTTAGGTAACCCTGGTGTCTTAGTTACTTTCTACTCGTTGCTGGGACAAATACCCGACACTCAAAATGAAGGAAGGAAAGGTTTATTTAGCTCACAGTCACTGGAGGTTTTAGTCCACACTCAGCTGGTTCCAAAGCAGAGTGGCACACGGCAGAGGGTAACTTTTCATGGCAGCGGCAAGGAGCAAGCTCACATAGAATGGTAACAGCAGCTCAAGCAGCTCACTTCTCTTCCCTCCTTACGTTGTAATGCAAATTACCTGTCCCAGGTCAAGTGGAGCATCCACACCCACAGTAATCAATCACAAACTCTAGAAGCTGCCCCAAGACTGCATGAGGCTTTGGGGGGGACACTTAGACACAAACCATAACACCTGGCTAAAGAGGCCATCTCAAGATCCTCAGGTACCAGGGTCAAAAGGGTCCTGAGCCAACAGGACTCTTAAGTCCCTCCTGAAAAGGGGGGAATGGAAGTTCAGAGAGCTCAGAGGACTTGAAGTTAGTTGCTGCAGGGAGCCCTGTGGCTCCTGAACTCTTATCTCCTAGCTGGCTGCAGTACCTGTCCCTCTGCCATTCCTCCTCCTCTAGGCTTGGCCTGCCAGGAATCCAGGTCTAGCCACCCACTGAATCTGTTCAGCTCCCCAGGCAGTGAGGTCAGACAGAGGCCCCACTGCGAGGGAGGCAGAGCTCAGGTCTGGGACTCCAGGGGAGAGGGGACAAAGCACAGCCTGAACTCCAGCTTTGCTGGCCCCTGCTGTGGAGCCCCTCAAGGGCTTCCTCTTACAGAGCTGCAGTGGCCACATCTCCAGGTGGCCAATGAGCTTCTTAAGTGCATGCCCCCTACCTCTTCTTCATGGCCTCAGTTTGCCCATCTGGTAAAAGATTTTGTGTCTTGGATGTGTTTTGGAGGCCTCTACATCTCTATTAGTTGATTATCTTAGGGTTGGAGTTCTAGTCCTGCTACTTATGTCGGCGTGACCTTGGAATGGTCACGTCATACTCTGTGTCCATTTTCTCACTTGTGACATGATTCTATTAATAATCCCTAGGATTACGTGAGAGGCACTGGCTAGATGTCTGAAAAATTGTCAGCTAGTTGTGCTACCATCACCACCACTGGAAGGGACATAGGATGGCACTTCCCAGGGTGGGGGAATTGGTTTCCTTAGAGACAGGTATTGTCTGCTGAGCTAGACCTGAACAAATTTCTGGGAAAACAATACAAATGCATTTCCCTCCAGTGCTCTGCCCCGAATCCTCCTAAAGCCAGGCCCCAAATCCTGAGTAAATGCTAATGCCAGCCAGGTTTGGGGAAATGAAAATGCATTTACTTCTGGCTTAGCTCTGGGAACCATCTTCTGCTTCCCTCTAGGGCAATGGCGATCACTTGTGCGCATGCCCAGAGGTGGGACTCTGTGTCAGAGACACACTGGGTGGACTTCACCATGGCATCCCCACCCCGCCGTACTTGAATTGTGCACACTGTCCCCTGACCATAGCTAATATTGGTGTTAACAGATGCCAACTGAAGGGTCATGCAATTGAGTCACAAGAGGGAACTGGAAACTTGAAGCAGGTGCATAGGCGGGGGGTGGGGGGATCTCATCCCCAGCCTGTGTCCAGGAGAAGAAAGTGGTGGGCTCCATGCTGGGCCTCTCCTGCCTCACCTGGGGAGTATCCACAGAGTCCCCTTGTGCTCCTGGATTAGACACTTTCTGTTGCTGCCCACCTATCCTTGCCAGTGCGGTCACATGGTGGACAGCATTGTTGAGGGTGAGGGCAAATTTGCGATGCAACAGTGGGCTTCTTTCCTGCGCAGACAGCTTGGGTGTCTTTGAGGAAGTGGCATTGGGCCTGGAGTTTGGTTGTCCCAATTCATTGCTGTGTGACACAGGAACAGTCATTCAACCAATCTGTGTGGGATGGAGCCAGGGGCAACTGAGCAGATGGAGAAACTGAGGACCAGAGTGAGGAGGGCTTTTACTTAAAGCCACACAACAGCTTTAGGGCTGACCCAAGAGCTGGGTCCTCCCAGTCCCACCCTGGAGAAGCAGCAGTTCCTGGGGTGGGAAGCTGTTCCTCACTATAAGCAGATTTTCACCCTGGATGAACCAGGTCCCCAGAGGCCCACAGCTCACACCTTCCTCCCCAGCCAGTTGTCACATTATCCTGGCAATAGGACCAGCATCGTATGGGGGTGGGGAGCAGAGCACACTGAGTCCAGAGGGATGGGACTTGTCCAAGGTCTACCACAAGTTCATGACTGCATTTGGGTCTGGGCCCAGTTGGAACCAGTTTTGGATGCCCGGGGAAGGGCTTATATGTTCTCCTTGGTAAACTTTTTGTTGTTTCCTTCCATTTTGAGTAGAATTCTAAAGCAGCAACCTAATGATGCTACGGCAGATGCCACCTAGTGATCCCAAGGAAGTCCTAGCTGACATTGATTTTGGATGTTAAGAATGAAGTCTGGGCCAGACCTTGCTTTGGTCATCTTGTCTGTTCTCACTGGGCCTCATGGTGACTCTGGAACCTGAGAGGTACTATTAGCACCTTCCTTTCTCAGGCCAGAACTGCAGCCTAGAGAGGTTGAGTAACTTGCAACAAGGTCAACAGCCAAGAGTCGCATGGTGGCTGGCGTTAGAGCTTGGAATCTTGTCCTCTTGGCTTCACCACTGTCCCTGTTGCTGGTTTGAGAAACAAGAAAAGGACAGAGGTGGTTCTGGTATGTAAAGATGAATTCTTATGAAGCAAAGATCAGGGATGCAGAGGTAGAGGGTGGGAAAGAATTCTTCTGTGGGTGAAATAGGGCCAAGGGGTGGAGGGCAGCCATCATCAGCACAGTTGGGTGACAGTGTATGATCAACCCAGCTGAAATGGCATCTCAGTCATGTCCCACATGCACACTGCTAGTGGCAATTCAGGTTGAGCAAAGTGACATTAGAATAGCACTCAGTGTTGTCACTCTGAGAATAGGCAGCATGGCCTGGTGGCAGGGCTTGAGAGTCATGATTTGTGACTTCAAATCCATCATTCCTCATCTACTGAGAAAGAAGTGGGAGCCAGGCTTGAGGTGTCATTGCCCAGGAAATAATGTTCCCTTTGATTAGCAAGAATCGAAGAGACTGGCCAGGCCTCTGGCCGGATGTGGTCACATTTCATCTTTGTGCAGATCCAAAGACAGAATGATTCTGTTTTTCTCTTGAGTCTTTAGTCCTGGAGTGACTCGTCTGAGCTTGACCTCCTGTGAAGCTGTTGTTCCATAGGCCCATTGACATGGAGCCCCTGCCTGGCCCCTCAGGCCAGTTCCTGGATGTGGGACCACCTGTGTCTTTCTCAAGTGGGGTCTGCTTGGGGACACTGAGAAGGCCTCCCCTTTAGTGTTTTCCCCGTATTACGAAATTTGGGGTAGTAATGCCAGCTGGCAGGCATTTTCAGGTGCTCTTCCTCTCCTGGGAGTTTTCCTTTCCCCTCTATTTGGTCTTGAGCTGCTCTCTGGAGGGTGACAGAACCAGGGCCTGGGTCCTCCAGTGAGGTTCTGGAAGAGATGGCTCATGCAGAGACCTGAGCAAGGACTTGGGACAAGGGGAGAGATTAGGGGTTCCTGAGGGCCACAGCTAGCGGGGGACACCTGAGGGTGTCCAGCCAAGCCACCATGATTCCTATGGGGAAACTGAGGCCTGAGAGGGAAGGGCTCTGCTTCAGGCCACAAGGTGGCCACTTCAACCTTAGTTTCTGTCAACTTGACAGAAACTATTATTTTTATCATTTATGTAGAAAAGTCAAGGAGAAAGGAAAAAATATTCAAAGCAATTCACATGTAGAAGAAAGAGGAAGACAAGGGAAAGGGAATCAGAATATCTGTGGGCAGACAGCTCATCCTAGACCCCTGAGCAAGCCCAGCAGACATACCTGCTGCACTTGGCCAAGTTTCAGAGCTGAATGTAAGCTCACACATGTGTGCCTGGGCCCCAGTGCACAGGGAAGGGAGGTGCAGGGCGGGAACTCATGCCTGGTTGCTGGAACAGGTTCAGAAGCCATGCTCCAACAAGTGCAGCAGTAATGACTATCAGCAGCATGACAATGGAAAGGTCTGGCTTCAAATCCAAGTTTCCCCAAGAAGTACTTATATGACCTTGAGCAATTTCTCTCAGGCTCAGCTTTCTGAGCTGTGAAATGGGTCTCTTAAGATGAGGGTAGAATCAAGTGAGATCATAACAATGCAACCAGGGTATCAAGTTACAAAAACTCCACTCCAAACAGTTTATGTGAGCAAGCAGTTTGCTCTGTGGACACAGGACGGCTTCAGGGAGGGGTGACTCAGTGATCTCATTAAAGCCCTAGGCCTTTGTGTCTCTCTTTTCTGTGACTCCCTTCTTGCTATTTGCATTGTTAGATTGGTCCCAAAGGCAGGAGCCCTTGTGGTTTTAGCCATCATCTTCCTGTAAGAGAGAGAAAACCACTTTGTGTCACCAACCTCTATGTCTTTACCTCAGTGTGATTGTGCTCTCTCGTGTCACATGACTGACCAGGGACATGTCATGTGCTGACTGTTCGTAATTTGGGTCCCTGAATCAATCTGTGCCCAAGGAATAGGCTTAGTGGGTCCCCATATGAAGAAGGGGAGGGAAGAATGTGGGGCATGGGTCTCACTGCGTGTGGCAGGTGCTGTTGTGTGTGGCTTCAGCAGAGTGTTGACCATCACTAGGTGCTGAGTGTTTCTTGGTGAGACCCACAAGGACAGGACTTGAGCCGAAGTCCCAAAGCCTTCTGAGACCTGCTGTCCATGTGTGCCGAGACCTGAGCTGGTGTGCAAGGTCCCAGGGTGTGGCCTGGCTCTGCCATGAGCCCCTGTGTGCGTGAGTACCTGCCAGACTGTATGTGTACGAGGGTGATGTATTTTACTTCTGTGTTTGTGTGTCCACCAACCTGTATGAAATGCACATATGATTCATACACATATGAGTATATGTAAGCATAGTGTTCCAATGTATATGCATATTTATTTATTTATTTATTTATACATGTGTATATATGCTTGTTTGGGAAGATATATATGACATAATAATGCATAATGCATATTTATATATTAATATATTAATTTTTTTTCAGTACTGGATATTGAACAGCAGTACTGAGCTGCATCCCCAGGTCTTCTGTCCTTCCTTCCTTCCTTTTTTTTCTTTTCTTTTCTTTTGAGACACTGTCTCACTAAGTTACTGAACTGGCCAGGCTGGCCTCTTGACTGCAGCCTTCCTGACTCAGCCTCCCACAGTTTTAGGATTACTGGTTTTGGCCAGTAATTGTGTAGACAATCCCAGAATTATGATGGTTCCAACTTGATGATGTTCTTCAAACTTTACAGTGATGTGAAAGAAATATGCATTCAGTAGAAACCACCGTTTGAGTTATTTTCTTTCCTGGGCTGGAGACCTGCAGGAGGATGTTGTCCCGTGATGCTGGCCCCAGTGGCGACCGCAGCTCCCAGTCAGGTGCTCTGCAGCACCACGGTACTGAGCTATGTGTTCATTCCACAGGTGAGCTGTTATTAAATATCTTACTGACTTATAGTTTTTCAATTTTTGATGTACTTATTGGGATGCAACCCATTCACTAAAGCAAGGAGCATCTGTATTATGTATAAGATACATTAATAATATCTAAGCAATTTGTAGGTAGTAGTTGAAGAATATTTATTTATTTATTGCAGAACCTGGGATTGAACTCAGGACATTGCGCTTGCCAGGCAAGTACTTACTGCATTGATCTATCTCCCTGGCTCCACCAGTTGAAGAATTTTTAATCTGTGGTTTCTCTGGGTTGCATGGATAGAATTTATCTTCATTTACCTTTAATGAAATTCAGTATTTCCTTCAATTATGGACATAGGACACATATCACAGCTGTATCCTCAGTGCCTGGGAACTTCACCACCATTAATAAAAATGACTATTCATTTTCTTTCATAGTGATTATAGACACACAAATGATTGTTAGCACCCATCATTTCTTTGACATTACCGAGATCTGTTGCTATGTCTTGCTAATTAATATGTTCCCACACATTGTGATATCACAGTTATGTTCTATAAGAATATTTTGAGGGCTGGCAAGATAGCTTAGCAGACGAAGTGCCTGCTTAGGCGAGTGCAGGGACTGGGTGCCATCCCTGGCACCACATGCTGCATGCCATCACAGGAGTGGTGCTGAGCTGGCCACCAAGACCAAGCATGGTGGCGCATGCATGCCTATAATTCCAGCGCTGGGAGGCTAAAACAAGAGAATCACTACAAGTCTGAGCTGCGTAGTGAGACCCTATACCAAATATATCAAAAAAAGAATATTTTAATAGCTGTTTTTAATATAATTTGTTTTCCTTTTGACCCAGTGCATTTTAAGCATTTGAAACCATCATTCTGAGGAGGGGTACCTGGCTTCACTGGATAAACATATGGGTTGTGTTGCAACCAAGGAGAGTTAACAATTCAAGCCTCCAGTGACCATAGGAGGCAGATGGTGTCACTTTAACCCATGGTTTATGTTCCAAGACCCCCAGTGGGTGCTTAAAATGTTGGAGAATCAAACCCTATATACATGATAACATTTAATCTACTAAATGAGACAAAGTAAGTGGTCCATAAAAATAATTCTAATAAAATGAAATCATAGCAATAAACTGTAATAAAAAATTCTATGAATGTAGTCTTTCTTGAAAACATCAAGACAAACATGAATATTTGCTAGCTGTGATAGCCCAAAGGTAACCAAATCCATATGCTGGTTACTTTTCTATTAGCATAACAAATAGATTATATAATCAACTTACAAGGTGGAAAAGAGTTTTCAGTTTATTCTAGTGCACCGCTGTGGGACTTTCAGTTCATTGAGCACTGGACCCATTGCTTTGGGGTCTGCAGCAAAGTGTGGCCAATCTGACCTCCTCATCATGGGGAGGGGAAGGAGAGGAAGAATTATGATCAGTTATGAGCAGGCCTTCCATGAGGCCCACCTCTGGGAGTTCCCACCCTCTCCTAAGAGAGCCAAACTGGGGACCGAGCTTTTAACACAAGGGCCTTTGGGGGATGTCAAGATCTGAGCCATAACGTCACGGAAAATGAAGCCCTGGGGAAGGCAGCATTACTGCACTACCAGACCACTACGGAGCGGCCCCAAATCCTGGAAGTGTTGTGCAGGCTGCTTCTGTTCACACAGATGTGGAGTAGATGCCTGTGGTCAACTCTGTCCACTGATTTTGCGGCCCATGAGCTGCTGCGAGCTGGTTCTCTGCATCACATGGCAAAGCAAGGCTGGTCAGTTGCACTTTTCCACAAGGTTAGTGGAGAACAACAAAAATAATGTGGATTTTTAAGGCTCATCACTTGCCTATCTTCATACTGGTGCTCGTTGGGTCAAGTACTGGAGCTTTGTGATGTATTTTACTGAGGAGTGGTGGCAATGGATATGTTGTAGCAAGTCAGTTTGCCTGATTTTCTTATTTAAAGAGCTTTCTGAGTTGTGAGAATTAAATGAAATTCTATGTTTCTCCAGTTCCACAGTGGTCTCTCTTTGTAGTACGTGGGATGCCTGAGGAATATTGGGCATGAAGAGAAAACAATAGCTTGTGTTTTGTACAATGTCTAATTTATTACCTTTCTTGTTTTAAAGACAGCTTTGAGGTGAAATTGATGCCTGAGAAAATCATTTGGTAAGTTTTAACATCAGTATCCACCTGTGAAACTATCCTGCAGTCAAGATAATGACCACATCTAGCAGCATGAATGCTTCCTGGGCTGTAATTTAGAGGCTGGTGTCCCAGACTGCTGCTCTGGGACCTCCTGCTCACCACTGATTTGCAGGAAATATGACAACAGCGTCCAGTGCATACTTCTGCTTCGTGGCTTGGTTGCTCAGTTATAGGGAAGGCCACACTCTTATCAGCTCTACCCATGGCCTTTCCTTTCTGCGCGTTGGGCATCTTCAAATACAGGTAAAAATCCAACTATAAGTTGCTTGAGATAAAAATAAGATTTTCATTGATTTAAGGAGCTGAAACAGTACACAGATACCCCCAAAGGGCCAGGAGAGTGTGCCCCAGCCCCTCGGCAAAGGAACAGCCAACATGGAGCAAATAACTGGCCCGACCTACACAACTAGAGAGCATGAAGTCCACGGTGGCTGTTTTGCTACCTTAGTGTTTTGAAATATAACAAGTAATGTACTATAGCTTATTCATTTGGCTTGATTCCAATCTTCTGTTACTACAAACCAAGCAGCAGTAAATAGCCTCATGCCTATGTTGTGTACTTCAGGATACATTCCTTGGAATGAAGACAACTGAGCCAAAGGTGAAGGCTTCTGTAATCTTACCTGCTGCTAACTGCCCCTCCAAACTCTTATTTTTCCTCACGTGGCTTTCCCTTTGTTTTCAGTAAATTTGTATAATTCCCTCCCCACTACCTATGTCCAGAGAACTATATCTGGGGGAAAGTACACAAATAGAGGCACAGCTATTTGAATGCTCACAAACTGAACACGTGTGTCTCGCTCAGGTCAAGGGACCAGCATTCCTACCACCGCAAGAGCTTCCCTGGTGCCTTCTCCCTCCCCTTGTCTGAACTTGCCATTGCTATCCTTTTTCTTCTCAGCCTGGTCTGGGGCTCCAGGGCATTGTGCCATTTGAGCCAGTGAGTCACCGTCATCAGACCCTGTTGCACAGATGCCAAGGTTGTTTGCCATGCTATTGCGCTAATCGTTCTCAATCTAGGTTCCTGTGGAACCCTGGGAGTACTGCCTCAAACAATTAGGAAAAAAGGAAAAGCAAACTTGTGAATTTGTTTCTGTCAGTTAAAAATTTATCCGAGATCCTTCAGGGCCCACTCCTACTTGTCTGATAACTAAGTTTCAGCAATGACAAAGGATCGAGAAACACAAAGTAATGGGAAGACACAGAAACACCACGGGCCACAGTGAGAATGGCGGTGGCCTCACCCATGAAGCATGTCCTTGGCAGAGGTCTTTCCTACCAAGTAGACTGGATCTTCACCAGTGTTCAAAATTTCAGCAAAATTGGTGTCCTGGAGAGTGGGAACCAGGGTTCCAAGAGGGAAGGAATTTGCTCCAGGCTCCAACTCGTGTTGAAGGACAGAAAATTTGGGGACCTCAAGCTCCTAAACAGGGCATGCATGTCCAGGGGCAGTGTACATACACCCCTGCAGGGGCATAGGCCCCAGCTTGCAAAGCTCAAGCTCAAAGATAAAGCTACAAAACTCTGAAAACTACAGCAGAGCACTGAAACAGGTGTGTGACCCATTGGAACACAGGGCTGTGAGTGACTCAATGGGCCACATGCACATGAAGCCAACCCCAACTCCAGGCTAATTAGGCCAAAGCTGCATGAACTTTGATGAGCTAGTGAGGTGCTACACTAGAAGTAGGGTCGGAGATAGAGCTAGAGGAGGACATAGATGTGTGATGAAGAGCCCTGATCTCAGGTTGAGCTTTAGACTTTATTTTCAGGACTCCAGGGAGCTCCTGAAGAATCCAGGTGGGGAAGTGCCATGTTTATAGGCCAGGAGGGAGCACACCCGAAGAGGGGCCATCAAAGGGACGAAGATCTATCTTGTTCACTCTTCTACCCATCACCCAGCCAGACCTGGACCCAGGAAGATCCTCAAGACATGACTATGATATGGATGAATGTGAACACGAAGGAATGAGGAAGTATGTGAATGGACGTGTGGACCAGGCCCTGTGAATTCGAGGCTGTGAACCAAGCGGTGCTCTGTCAAAAGGCGTCATGCTGCTACTGCTGAGGCAACACAGCTTTGCCACTGTAAATGGGAGCCATGAAGGCAATACAGATACCAAGAGGAGGGAGAATGTGGAAGGAGTGGTCAAATCCAGCAGGCGGGAGACTACCATCTCGATGATGGCTATCTCTTACCCCTCAAAGGGCCACATTTTAGCTGGCCCATAGCTGTGTCTCTGAGATATGCACACTGAGCTCGCCCATGTGGAAGTGGCTACACCAGGACAGGCACAGACCTCAGGAATGGTGTATTCTGCTTAGATGGCTCCATTAGGATCTGGCCAGTGAGGAGGACAGGTTGGTCTTGCAGGCTTTTCTAGAATGTCCCATTAACCTTTGATACAGGCAAAGGGGACACTGCCTCAACATTGTTGTGGTCAGTATGGAGACGCTCCCAGAGCTGTAGAAGGAGGCAGTTCATACTCAAGTGTCCTGGTGGTGGTGCCTGGTTGAGCTGCCTTGGATGAAACCCATTCCCTCTCTAAGCCCTGAGGTCTTTGGTGACAAGATGGAGAGATGTGATGGATTTTGCATAGAAATGTGTAGGTGCAAGTATCCTAGGGCTGGTTCCTATGAGCTGTGGTCCCCAGGAAAAACAGCTGGAGCCCAGGGCTACACTGGCTCTGCCCCCACAGGCCTTGTGTTGTCTGAAGGGCTCTGGAGCTTGTATCCTTATTGCATAGATGGGAAGCTCAGATTTAGGGAGGGCCAGGGGCTGCACTGCAGGAGCAGAGTCAGGATTGTGAACTTGCCTTGTCATAGCCTTGGGGTGACCAGGGGATAGCTGGCACCAGGGCTCTGGACTTGGGGCAGGAAACATGGGAGAAAGGCAGAGAGGACACAAGAGCAAAGGGGATGGAAGGCAGCAGGGAGGAGAAGAGAGTGAACATTCTTTTGCCAGCCAGTTTTGGCTTCTGCTTCCTGCAGACTGACAGGCTGGCCTGGGTACAATTGACCCTGATGTGATCACATGATCCAGCTGTGGCCAATAACTGGCGAGGAGGCACTGCTATGCTGGAGCCTCCAGGCACAGGAGCTCCCTGGCTGGGGCTACTGAGTGGGAGGAGCTCCCTGGCTGGGGCTACTGAGTGGGAGGAGCTCCCTGGCTGGGGCTACTGAGTGGGAGGACACGGACCTAGGCTGCTGGAGCCAAAGGATCAGGATGAAATAACGCAGGCAAGGAAAGACCACAATGGGAAGAAGGACATCATCTTAGTGCCAACAGCTGACCATGCCTGAATCCTCCCTTACACTTTTCAGTTACTTGAACTAATCCATTCCTTCAGATAGAATTGCTACTTGGGGAGTCCTCAGGAAAGGGAAGGAAGTAAGGAGGTGGGATGAATATCTCAGGAGGTGTCTAAGGTAACTCAGGTCACCTTCCTGGCTTTTTTAGAAACTACAGTACAGCCAGAGGTTTGGGCCTTCACCTCGGGCTTGCAACTTTGCTGCCTCTTCTCAGCATGCAGCCAGCCTAGAAGCACTGTAGTAGAAAAATGAAAGCCGCAGATGCAAACCTGAATGCCTTTCTCCCCTCGTTCGTTTTCTTTGCAGCCAACATTATTAGGCACTTGCTTTGTATCAGGCTCTGTTGAGTTCACGTGATGGTCTCATCTTCCTTGCTGCAGCAAGGACAGAGAGCAGCACCATTTCCACTTTATAGGTGGACACCTGAGGCCTTGAGAGGCTAAGCTGCGGCCTAAGGTCTGGCTCTAAAGCCCTGCCCATGTCGCCATGCTGCACATAGTATGTGCTAAGGAAAGGTCTTCTGGGAAAATACTGTGTGAGGCAACTGTAGTTTTCTGGGCAGCAGAAAGCCTGAAGGGTCACCTTGGTATATTCCCTCTCCTGCCTGGAAGGCTACTATCAGCAGCAATGTCATGAGCCTGGACAAGAAAGGCTCGAGGGAGGTCTGTGCTGGGGCTGCTCAAGGTGTGAGGGGACCCAGGGCTGGGGGTAGTTGGTCGTGAGGCCCAAAAGTGTCCCACTGCCTTCTGGCTGTAGGGCAGGCGGGGCCTGGCTACTACTGGTATTGGCCAGTAGCAGGCCTAGGGGGCCTCATCAGGCTGAGGAAGGGACATATGACAAGTGGGTGGCAGTGTGGCTGGGACTCCTTTCTGACCCCAGCCTCTGGGAAGCTCATGAACAGCTCCTGACATTGGTCCACTCCCCCCGCAGACCCAGTGCAGCCCCACAGGGTACTGAGGCTAGGAAAGGCCAAGGGCTCCAGCTTGGGGCCAGGGTATCTGGACCCAGGTGCTGTTGTCCTGTCCAGGGGTCCCTGGACTTGAGCCTGGGTTACCTGGAGTTCCAGGGAGCCCTGGTAGCTACCACAGGGGCAGAAATATGGCTCCTGAGCCAGAGCAGCCCTGCAAGGCCCAGCACATGGACAGACAGGGATTTGGTTCTAGACCTTCCTCAGGTGTATTCTGACCTAAGACCCTTTCAGTTGCATCAGAGGCTGTGGCATGGCTGTGTTCCTTAAAGCCAAGATGGGTGAGTATGGTTGGTTGAAAGTGGGGTCTTTTTTTTTTTTTTTTTTTGACAATGGGACTTTTTTTAAGGGCCTCTACATCCTTCAGTAGGAAAAAAAAAAAAAAAGGGATCCATTTTCAAATAGATTTGGAGAAAGCTACCCACTCTAATGTGATTTTGTGGACAGCCCCAGAATATGTGGCCTCATTAAAGCTCTGACAAGTCCTGCAGTTAAGACTGCCTGTTGTCTTTGATTTCACCTGTTGTCTCTCATTTGGCCACAGGCATTATAAAGAGGCACTGTGCTTGTTACAGTGGAGCCCACAGTGGGGTATGCTGGGGGTAGACGAATCCCTCTCAGCGTCCACAGCACTGGAGGAACCAGGTCTGATGCCAGGCTTGGGAGCCTGGGAGCAGTGGAGTGGAGGGGAAAGAGTGGTTGCTGCGAGGGGTAGTGCAACCCCTTCCAGCCCAGAAAAAGCAAGGAGATTTCAAGGCTGGGAAAGTATGGAATGGGACATTGTCCTCCCTGCAAGTCAGGGAGTCTGGCCTGCCTGGGTCAGCTTTGTGTGTTCAGATCCCCTCCCCCAAGACCAGCAGTCACACTGGGAGTCAGGGATTCCTTCTGGGAGCCAAGTTTAGTTAGCAGCTCATTCAGGCATGGAGACCCTCCCTGTGGAGGGAGGCCCAGGAGGAGGCATGAGGGAGCGAGGTCAGGGGGCAGGCACTGCGAGCAAGGCACCCCAGGACTCTCAAGGTCTTCAGGAAGAGCACAGCTCGAGCCCAAGTTCCTGTGCCACTGTTACCAATATCCCCAAAGACCAGATGGACCGGGAGTGGACTTCCTGTGTTCCTGATAAAACCGTATGAGGTTGCTTTGTTTTAAAAACAGAATCCACTTATTTCTGAGGACCTGAACTTCCAGCACTGGTCAGCCAGCTACCTGCCCACCCATCCAGGGGAGCAGGGAGGCAGGTGACTCTTCCAGACGTGGGGCAGGGCAGGCCGGCTCACACATCCCCGGATGTCAGGATGAGCCTTAGGTGCTGTGTTCTGTGCTGAATCCTGGGTGTTGGGTGGCAAAGCCCAGCTCCTGCACGGCCCAGCTCCTGCACAGCACAGGCTAGCTGAGCAAGGGCCGCATCATCATGCGGGAGGCACGAAGTGAGTATGTGGTGCCCCGGAAGAAGTTCCAGCGGATGCCATTCATCTTGTGCAAGTGCTGCCCGGCCGGGTAGTAGATGCCATTGAGGTTGGAGCCGCCACAGGCATCAAACCACCACCCTGTGGAAAGGGGATAAGGACCAATCAGGGCTGCTGTTGCTTTGGTACTGCTGCTGGGGAGGAGGGTGGAGCACCAACAGACCCTCTGCTCAAGAAGGGCCTCCAAAGGACAGCAGAGGGTTCTGGCCACCCCTCCAGGCCCCTCTGCACCTCTTTCCTTCACGATCCCTCTGTGTCTGTGTCCCTTCCTCAGTGAGCTCTGGTCTTTCTGGCTCCCTCAGGTCTCTGTGTCACCTCCTGTGGGTACGTGGTGGCCTGTGTCTCTGCATGAGTCATTCTCTCTTGATGGTCTTTGTAGGTGTGTTCCACTGTGTGCCTCCCTCTGGCTGAGGTTCTTCCTGTTGCCTGGCTGTCTCTGCTCTAGGTCTCGCCTATGGTTTGTCTCCATGAAAAGTCCTCTCCTGGTGGTGCCCAGGACTGCACTTCCTCTCCAGCCCTCCCTTCGCCTGCTCTGCTCTCCTTCCTATCAGCCTCTGCCTCTCTCTACCCCATCTGTCCTTGTCTCTGTGACTTAGCTTCTCCTCTGTCCTTCCTACTCTGTCTCTGACTTACCCCATCTCCCATTCTCTGACCTCTGTGTCATCCCAGGAGTTGGTGGGAGCTGTCCCTTGGCTACGTTCTGACCTTGGGGCTAGGAGGAGGGATGACCTTAAGGGGACTTTAGGACCCTGGTGTGGAAGATACCGCTGACCCTAACTTACCTCCAGACATTATCGCCGCGCAGTTGCAGCCACAGTTGTCATGGTCTGCGTCACGGGTGCTGAAGCTGTTGTTCCACAGGATCACCTGGCCCAGTTCCTGCATTATGCCGCTGTACCCATTCACAAAAATCCTGATGGCCGCCCAATGGTGGGGATGGGAGAGAAGCACAGTAAGGTGGGGGCCGTGTTGCAGAGGGGCCTCCACTGGGGACAGTGTCCCGGCTAGGGCCTGGCTCCTATTGTGCTAGGTGGACCTCAGCCTGGCCATTTTCTTCCAGATCCTCCTCTTTCTGCTGCTCTGCATGGACAGAGCACCTACTGTGCTGGGCCCTCCTCAACTCATTGACTGGGTCTTGAAGCCGAGTCACAGTGACCAAAATGAGGACAATGGCTGACAGTTTTAGAGTCCCTTGAAGAGGGCAGGCACTGTCCAAAGCCCTTTGCAGGGGTCAACTTATTCTTATCTCAGCCTCACAATGCCCTGCCCACAGGAGGAAATAGGATCCCAAGAGCACAAGAGCCTGGCACAATCTCAGGACCAAGGAGAGTCACAGTCAGATTCTGCCCCACTGTGGCCTGACTGGGGACCCACATGCATTTGTTCACCTGCTCACCATCCTGCACCCTGGCCCTGTGATACCCTCTCATGTCCACTTGCCTCTTCCAGGAAGCTGTCGCTGACCACAGCAGCTCAAGCTGATCTGCAGCCAGTCCTGGCCCCAGCCCTGTGACCTGCACATCAGGGGGCAGCACCGCCCCCGGGGGCAGGGGGGTTATGTGCCTTGGCCAGAATGTGTGGTCCTGGCAGGCAAAGCCACGGCTGCCCCAAGCTGATGGCCATCAGCTTGGATTCAGACCCCAGCTCCACCACTCGGAGGCTGCATGGCCCTGGGAAGGCTGCATCTCCTCTCCGAGCCTCCATTTCTGCATCTGTGCACTCAGCAACCACAGAAACACTGACAGTGACCTTGTTTCTTGTGTGGTTTGGTGACTCCAGCATGTAGAATGTACAGGGCACACTTATTGTTCAGTTACCTGACCCCTGGCGCATGGCCGAGCCTGGCTGGGAGACTGCAGGGAGGGGCTGCGCCTGGCACAGGGGTAGGAGATGGTTGGGAGCAGTTAATGTCCCAGAGGTGGGCAGAAGTGAATGGACCACAGATATGGTCCATTCCTTCCAGGGAAGCTCAAGGAAGCCCTGTCCCTAGGGCAGGGCCTCGAGGATGCCCATGGTGCAACCCAAAGGAATGTAAGCATGGTGTGAAATGAGGCCTAGTCTAGGCTACCTAGTCTGTCACTTTAGCCAGATGAGTTAGGTTCAGTGTGTGAGAGTCAGCAGTCCCCTTAAGAGGAGTTAATGTGGTGTCGGAACACAGTGGATGCTCAGAAAACACTTTTTCTTCCTTAAACACACCAAAAACCAGACTGGAAGGAGTAGGGAAATGTGAAGATTTGGAAGTGTCCTCATTTGGGCACAGAGCTTCAGGGCCACTTGACCTGGATTTGCCCAGTGAGAGCTGCCACATAGCCAGAAAGAATCCAGGCTCCTATCTCCCATCCTAAGGACACCTCTACCTCAGCCAGGAGCACAGCACAGCCTGGGCAACTCACTTCTTGTTTCTGGATTTCTGTGAATGACTGATCCGGGGTATTTGCCCTGGGATGGCCCCTTCCTGCTCTGGGATGGTGGCATCAGTGACATACTCTCCACCCAGTGGTCAAGATGTACTGAGTGCTCACCAGCCACCTCTAGATCTCTGACGTGGACCCACAAAAGAAACAGATGGTATAAAGTAGAGACACCCTGGGACTGACCTTTGGTGCAGACTGTAGGCTCTAACCTTGGAACCCAGCCCACGCACCAGGGACCCCAGCCCACCCACCACCTGGGCCCCAAGCCCACTTGTAATATTCCTCCTTGCTGCCCAGCTGGAAATGCTTGAAGTTTTCTTGGCTTGTGCTGCCACCCCAGTCTTCCAGCTCCACACGCAGAGAGTAGATGGTGCTGCTGGAGAGTTGGTGCACCGCCTCATTGCCCAGCCAGTACTCCCCAGCTGGGTCTCCGAAGCCCTGTGGGGTTGAGGGAGGACAGGGTGCACTGAGTGCCCAGGAGGGTCCTGGGCCAGGCTCTGAGGCCAAATCCCAAACTACTGGGTCATGGTCTCTGTGGAGAGTCTGGGTTAGCAGATCTCGCCTCCCAGAAAAAGGACCAATACATTTGTAAGTGTAAAAGCCTGTTAAAAGCAATTGCATTTCTCCAAAGTTTAGGAACAGGCAAAACTGAACTGTGGCTATTGAAACAAGAATATAAAAATATTGAGAGGGCTGTTGACTGAGAGGAGTCATGGGCAAGTTCTAGGATGCGGGAAGGTTTGTATGACCAGCTTTCGAGGTTCTGGGGTGAGCACTTCTGTGAAGTTTACTGAGCCTTACACTTAACATTTGTGTACTTAACTGCATGACTATTATACTTCAGTTAAAAAAAGAATTTTTAGGGCCACAGAGATAGCTCAGCAGTCTAAGCACCTGCCTAGTTAAGCACAAGGACCGAGGTCCATCCTGGGTACCACAAGCTGTGCCAGTCCCACCCCAGGTTTGCTGAGCCAGCCACCAAGACTTGGCATGGACAGGGCAGGCATTGCCAAAGTTTAGCAATATGAAAGTGTATGAAAAGCTAAGAACACATACAGTGTCTTGTTACCAGTGTCTAGGAGCAAGGAACTGAAGCTTTGGGTAGAACAGTAATGGAGCACTAAAGCCCTGCTCCGCATTTACAAGATGAGGTGCCATTTACTAAGTGTTGACATCCAGCTGTCCTTTGTGTATTTCTACATCTGAACTACCTATTTTTCTTTAGGTTTTTAATGCTGTTTTAAAAAAACTCATTTGATTCAAGAACAGCCATCACTTAATAAAATAAAGTATTTGTATTCATGAACTGGAACAGAAAAGACAGAATTAATAGTATTACTCTATGGTCCTGTGGGCATCTTTCCTATTTGCTTTGCTTTTGAAAAGGTTAAGTCCATTTAAGCTACCTTGTTAAAAAATCATTTAATTTTTAAAAATTGGAAGGCTTCTGGGTATAGTGCATGCCTGTAATCCCAGCACTTGGGAGGCTGAGGCAGGACAGCTGCTGCAAGTTCGAGGCCAGCCTGGGCTACATAGTGAGTTTAAGACCAGCCTCCACTACATAGCAAGACCCTGCCACAAACAAACAAACATTGGAAGGCAATCAGGAAGTATATCTCATCTTTAAAAAGGCATGAGGTCTTCAAGCCATCAATTTTAAATTACAGAATTTGTCCTGCAAATGTGGTCACAGAGGTATAAAAGGAAAAATAAATTTGTTTAAGCAACATATCCAGGGATGTAGGTGATTTTTTTTTTTTTTTTGGTTATTTCTTTGTATTCCTTGTTTATCTTCTTTTTTGTTTTTAGAAAAAAAAAAAAACACCTTAGCGATGTATGTCTTTTTTAAAAAAGCAAAACAAAGCTCAAGTTTCACTTCTAAGATGTATGTCACAAACTGCAAAAATAGGTTCACTTTCAGGGTAAAGGGTCCTGGGAAGATCGTGGACTCTGGGCAGATCCATTTGAAGGTAGATGGCTTAAGTGGGTTGATTTCTTTCTCTGTGAATTTATTAGGGTGAACTAGCTCCCCTCCTTCTGCGAACACCCAGCACCAGCACCAGGCTTCAGAGCCGCACAGCCCCGCCCCAGGGCAGCAGAGTCACCTGCTTGTAGTCCTCCCAGTTCCGGTTGAAATTCACTTTGCCATTCTCTCGACGCTGGATGACGGTCCAGGCTCCTCCATCGGGGTCCATCACACAGAACACCTGCGGACAGGGGAGCAGCTGAAATGCCTTGGACACAATCAGAAGCCACATCCAGGGCAGCACAAGGATCACTTGGCTCATGGATCCCCATGTCCTGCAGAGTAAAGCTGGTCGAGTTCATCAGAAGATGCTAGGCTCCATCTTTGCTCCCACTGTCATTGCTTAACATGACGGCCAGTGATACCTTCCCGCAGCCGCCTGCTCCTCACTTGTAAAATGGGGGTGCTCACATGATGACCTCTTCATAACTTTCTCCTCATTACTATGAGAGTTAAATGAGGTGGGTCCTGTGAATGTTTAAAAGAGGGCCCAGCACATACCAGGAGAGAAGTAAATGGAAGCTTCCCACTCCTTAATAAGGCAGGTTGCTGGAAGGATTAAACATGGATGGCCAGCTCTCACCCCTCGAATGCTGTTCCCAACTTACACTTCCCTGAATTCTACCAGACCTCCCTTTCCTAAATTTACAAAGCGTATTTTCTTTAGCATATGTGTCCTGAGCCAGGTGTGCTCGCATACACCTGTGATCCCAGCACTTGAATGGCAGGGCAGGAGCATCACCATGAGCCCCCTGGGCTACAAAATGAGGCACTTTAAAAAAATAACCCCCAAAACAAGCCACAAAACTAAACAAAAAGCAAAACCAAAAAAATGGTGTCCTTTCTTATACTTAAGGAAATCTAAACATATTTTACCAGGAAGTCCTACCAGTACTATAAAAGAAAAGCAATTGTGCCTTTATTTACATGATATAAAAATAAACATAGTGAAAAAAAAATATTATGAGATTGTAGTTAGAAAGTTTTGCTAACCCAGAGCCCTCAGCTGATCTCTTTGTCAAAAGGGTCATTTAGCACATGTGTGAGAAAGAGGAAAGACACTCTGGAGACAAATGGGCCCTCTTCTTGACACTCAGGCCAGAAGGAAAGCGCAAAGGGAATAGGGAGCATGACCGCTGGGCAGTTGCTCCCTTTTCCTGTCAGCCCCAAGCCCTACCTCACACCCACCTCTTGTCCACCACCTGATTACCACCTTTGGAGCCAGTCACTGAAGGTTTCCCAGCCTCTAGTCCTGCATAGAACAGAAGGAAAGCCCCTTTTTGCTGAGGCCCAGGAGTTTCAGGGTTTATACGCTCTATTGGAGAGCATAACCTTAATCAGCACAAAGCTATTTCCTGGTATTCCAATGAGAGGTCACTCTGGCTGGTGGCACTTACACGTCCATGTATTCTGCCTTGTCCCAAGGCCTGACACCTGCCTGGAGGGCACCCTGCTTCAGTGGCATCTCAGATACTGGGCAAAGCTCGATTCTGATGGTGGCCGGTTCATCTCACAAGTCCTTGGCTCAGTGCCCACTCAGACCCACAGTCTCCACATGCTAGCACCCTCCTCACCCTCTTGGGCACGTCCAGATTGGGTACGTGGATGGTGTAGACACCATCCTGATTGACTCCAGACCTACGGATGTCCTCACAGTCCCGGAATACTTCCTCAGCTGCATCTGTGGAGACAGCAATGGGGTAAAGCAAAAGTCATGTGGAGTTATCCAGGAGAGGAAAGGGACAGGGTGGGCTCCCTGCCTCCTGTTCTCCTGTGTGCAGGATGTGGTGAGGAGGCACAGGGATGGAAGATGAGCCAGACCTGGGCAGGTCTCCTAGTGGAGGTGATCCCGAGCTGGCCCCAAGTAGGAGTTCCTGGGTAGAGAAGACCTGGTGGTCTGGGCAGAGGGAAGTGTGGTAAGGGCTCTGATGTGGGTGGTCTGTTGTGAGCAGGGCATGAAGGTGTGGGAGGTGGCCAATTTACACCACTAGTGTGGCCTCTTAGCCAGAGTGTGCGCTGGCTGCTTGAGGTAGTGTGAAGCTGACAGAGACAGGGCAAGGAAGGAAGAGAGCTGGGAGGAGGTTGTTTCAGCAGGGATAACTGGCTTCATGCGCCAGGCTGTGGAGTCCAGGCTCCTGTGCCCAGCAAGAGCACTGATGTCAGCATGGTGCTGGGGGGCGGAGCCATGAAGCAACAGGCCAGACAGAGGCACTAGGCTCCTTAGGAGAGGGGTGGGGAAGAGCCTTCTTCCAACAAGGTGCTTCCCTTTCCACAGAGCAGGAGGCAGAGGTGGGGAAACAGCCATCCTTTCTTGGAGGTTCTAAGGTGGGGGAGCCTGGATTCTTCCTCCTGCCCACCTTGTACTCTGGCTCTACCTGCAGCCCTGGACACAGGGCCCTCATTTGTCCTCCCGGGGACCTCACCCCTGGCCTTCAGAGCCCACATTTGTTCCCTCTCATTTTGTTTCAGAGCTCAAGATAGTGCTGATTCAATGCCTGCAACCTAGCAGGGCCCATGGGCTGCTAGAAAAGTGAGTGTTGGCAAATGAACTGCATGCATTTGGAGCCCTCCCTGTAACTCATTTAGTAGGGATGCGGGCTGTGATCATACCACAACCCAAACTCTGTGTAGGTTGATACTCAAGCGTGGGCTAAGGGTTCAGATGCGTGGGGCTCATTATCAAGGGGGAACCAGAAGACTCTCTTGCAGAGGGGTTCCTGTTTGAGCTTCACACCTGACTGTGGCTCCCAGATCCTACATCCAGGGCAGCTGTCTGAAGCGGGCTGCTGTGCCCACTCCACCAGTGAGAACACCAGGCCCTATATCCACCAATGAAATGTGCATGCCATTTCCCAGACAGGGGTCGCCCTGCCCCCTTTGCAGCAGCTCCCAGCTCTCACAGTACATGGGGGCAGGAGTTCAGAGAGGCAGTGGGAAGCTTCTGGCCCAGAGCTGATGAGGGACAGGCCATGCTCGCTCTGGCAAGGCAAGGGCTGAGCTGGGAGCAGGCTTGAGACCTCTTGCCACTCTTTTCATGGGAAATTTCCTTCGTCAACAACAGTAACAATAACAGTGAAATAACCACCACTGTTGTACTGCAGAGTCCTTAGGTGCCCATTTGTGTTTAGGATAATGCCTGGAAAGTGGGTGGGACATAAAGGTAGAGTGAATGACCTGTATGTAGGTCACCCCTGCCTGCCCCTCTCTGAGTCTCTGGGCTGGCAATCCACACCCAGTGAGCCCCCTTTGGCCACAGGCACCTTGCTAAGCACCTTGCTGTGCATCGCCTCATCTCATCCCCTGGGCCAAAGTTTGTGATATTATGAGTTTTGTGAGATTATCATCCCTTTTTCACAGGTGATGAAGATTGAGGGTCTGAGAAATTAAATAAGTACACAAAGCTCCAGATGTGGCAAGTGACCCAGTCAGTACTGGACTCTACCAAGAGGCTGTGCCCTTCCTGCCACCCCGTCCTTGGCTCTGCACCTGGGGATAAAGTCTTCATCAGAGGAAAAGCACCTCCCAAGTGTTCTTCCTGGCAAGAGTGTAGGGTATGTGGACATAGGATGCCCATGGTGAAGGGCTGACACAACCTCTTAGCCAATCAGGTGAGCAGACTGTCGGCTGCACTGCAGACTGGCTTAGCCCTGAGCCTATGGGGAGAGGAGACCCTGCTCCATGCTCAGATCCCACACAAGGCTCTTGTCCTGCAGTCCTGCTGTCAGGGCCACATACAGGCCCCCAGCTGGTCACTCCACAGCTTGTGAGCTGGAAGGCATCGAAGTCCTCTTCAAGCCTGGTGGACTTAGAATGGAGCCACAGTGTGGTCCTTAGCTCAAGTCCCTGTCAGCCATGGAGCCAGGAGTCCCATCACTCTTGCTGCATTCCTTGTTCTTGAAGGCTTCCTAGGCCCCCCATGGCCGTCAGCAGCCAGATGAGCCCCTCTCTTGTCTCCTCCCCCAAGGCATTCTCTACTCAGAGGGCAAACATGTCCCAGCTATGCCCCCTCTGGTTCCAGGTTAAAGTTCCTCTCCTCACCATGGTCCTGCTGTGGGGGCTTCAGGAACACTGCTAGCAGAGCATCTGGCACATAATAGGCCCTCAACAAAGTGTTTCCTCTTCCCTCTTAGCCCCACAAAGCTGGCTGAGTAAGTTGCAAGAGACAGGCCAGGCTGTGTGCACTGCTGGATCCCTCATACCCAGCACTAGGCCTGGCACCCAGGGGGTGAGGAGCCGGTGTTTGTTGAACTGTGGGCCCTCAAGGGGGCTACAGTAGGAATTTCAGGGTCCCCTTTCTTTCTGAATAAAAACCCAGACAAGAGGAAATGCCACTTGAAAGACATGGCCTTCTATCATACAATTTCTCACTAATAGCAGCAAGAGTGTGCTTCTTCTGTTAAACAGAACAAACATTTAACTCTCATGTGTCTCATGGGAAATAAGGAGCTAACTGCTTTTTCACTTGTCATAATTACTGTTTTTACAAGTCCCTGAGGAACTGTGGTTCTTCCTCAGTCTCTGAGGATAGGCGACTTCTCAAAGGCTGCAGTAACTGCTGACTGAGATTGTGTGAAATACGATCTGTCTGCACATAATAGTCTTATCCATTCCTTATCCATTCCTTGCAGAGTAAGAGGCAAGGGTGCACGTTGCTTGTCTTAGCCAAGCAGATCTGCAAGTGGGGGCAGAGCTTGGGCTGGGCATACCTGGCTTCCCGCTCACCTCTGCTGCCATCTGCTAGTACCCAAGCTTACTCTTCTACTTCCTCTGAGCATTGGACAGCTCCTTCTGTAAAGTGGACAAAGGCTGCTCATCTGGAGGAGCTGCAGGCGGAAAGGACAAGCTCCCAGGAAAGGGCAATTGGGTGTCACGACCCCCTGACCTTCGGCTGTCCTTACCAGTACTAGGAGGCTGGCTCCCATCCTCTGCTGTCCATCCGCCTGCTCAGCACTCTCCAGAGCCTGAAGGAGACCTGCCTTGGCTTCCCTCTGAACATTCCCACTCTTGCTTCTGAGTGCTGAGGAGCAGGCCAAGCACTGCGCTCACCTCTCAGCTGGGGCAGAGAGGGCACCTGTCTTCCCTCTGGTCCTCTTGGGGTGGGGACTTCACAGAGAGAAGTTTTATTCTATGGGTGCACTAAGTTCCACAGTACCATTCTATGGGGAAACTGAGTGCCAGGGAGGGTAGGGCAAGTACAAGCAATTGGGACCAAAGCACAGATCCTAGAACTCAAATTTGTCAGCTAGGTTACTGCTGTTCTTGTTAACACTGTCACCTCCATTGAACATATGGGGTAACTGAGGCCATGAGTGGAGTAGGGTGGGGCTGATCCTGGCACCTGTGGAGTCAGGAGATAGAGTCTGGATTGACTCCTTTTGAGTCCATTGTTCTGGCCGTTACTATTACTGCTTGCTGTTATTTCTATGTCCAATGGGCCAGGAGGGCATAGCTTTTCTCAGGCTGGGTCCCAGCCCAGAGTGCTGCTGGATGCCAAGTACAGCTCCTTCCTGGCTCCCACCCTCCTCCCCAGTCTCCTCCTGTCTGGCACACCCCGGTTGCTCACCTGGGCCCTGCTCCACCAGCTGCATGAGGCGCTGCAGGTTCTCCAGGAGCTGGACCTGCTTCTGCCACAGCTGACTGGAGTTGTTGCTGGAAGCATACAGACTTTGCTGGATGCCAGCAAGGGTGTTGCTCTGGTGGCTCAACAGCCGGTACAGCTGCTCCTTCTCAACCTGGAGTCCTGCCAGCTGGGTTTGTTGCTCAGCCTCCAGGTCATGCAGCTGAGTCTCCAGATCACTGCAAGGTGGGGTGCAAAAGGGTGAGCCCACTGTCCAATTCCTCATTCACAGTCTCACAGAGAAGTCCAGAGAGGGGGGTCACACATGCCTACACCCTTACAGGAAGGTCAAGGGTATGGGGCCACACATCCCATGGTTCATGTCCATAGTAGGCAGGGGACTACAATGGGAGTGGTCTGAACTGGGTCCACTGCAATGCAGAAATCAGGCAGCTGCAACACCAGCACCTGGGTAGCCTAGTTCCAGATCCCTAGTGATTGAGGGACAAGGATGAAAGGGAGATGTGTTATTCTACATCCAGTTTTGCAGACCCTTCCTCAGACTTGGAACTAAATCCAGCCAAGGCACAAGTAACTGCCTCTAGGCCCCAAATTACAATTACAAATTTTGAGGGCCAGCCAGATAGCTCAGCAGATTAGAGCACCTGCTTAGGCAGAGCAAAGGGGCTGGGGTTTGATCCTGGGCATTACAAGCCATGGTGGTCCCACCCCCAGGGTACACAGAGAAGGGCAATTGAGACTGGGCATGGTAGTGTGTGCCTGTAATTCCAGTACTTGTGATGCTGAAAACAGGAGGATCACTACAACTCCGATCTACATGGTGAGACCCCATAGACACTGTACTAAACACACTAAAAAAATTATAAATTTTGCACACACTGAATTCTAGAATTCTAGCTTTCTTCATGGACCAATGACTTATTAATAATGCTTTTCATTTCCATGTATTTTTATAGAGCTGTCTAATTCAGAGTGATAGAAAATTATCCAGTTCTTGCCATCTGGAACTTAGGGTGGGAAATAAGAATAAGAACCTCTACATTTCTTTTTTTTTTCTTTTTCTTTTTTTTTTTTTTTGTACCAGGGATCAAACTCGAGGCCTTTAGCTTACTAGGCAGGGACTTATGCCATTGAGCTATCTCCCTGGACCATAGAACCTCTACTAACTGTACCCAGGTCAGAGAGAGAGATTAGAACTTATAGCTGTGCCCTGAACCCAAGCAAAAGCATTTTGCCCTCTTGACAGGGTTGAAATTCAGGCCTTAGCAGTTTTTCCTCTGCTCAGCTATAAACAAACCAAGGTAAAATCTGCCTAGGGTATCAGATTTCTCTGTCTTATGGGTACCTCTAGGCTACCTTGATGTATATTTGCGTATAGTGAAGGAACTTTGACTATGGATTAGAACATGTCCTCAGGGAAGGGGAACAGGCAGATAGATTAATCAGGTTTAGTTATTTGTAAGCCAGTAAAGCAAATTAAAATATACAAGATGAATCATATGGTGTGTAAACTATGCCTCCATAAAGCAGTTAAAATTTTATAAACAGGAAGACAGTAGAACAGGAGAAAGAATCAAAGTGTCTGAGCTCAAGAACATGCCCCTTCTCTGTCCCTGCTCAGTGCTGGGGGCTGTGGTGTAGAGCCGCCTTGGTTCTCAGCTCATGCCCAGCCCAGCCGTAGTGCCCTCCTCTCCCCAGCTCCTTAAGATTGTGAGTCTGGCTCTAGTCTTACCAGCCTTGGCCCAGTCACAGATTCAGCCCCACCTCCCTCCCACACTGGTCCCTCACCTCTGTCCCATCCCAGACACTGGTCCAGATGCAGCTGCCAGCCCCAATCCCACCCCAGCTTTAGCCTGAGTTCTGAGCTCAAGCCCTGTCTCGATCCAATCCCTTGCAGGACTGTGTGCCAGCAGGACCCACCTGTTGCGGCCATGCAGCTGGCGCAGTGTGTGGTTCTGCTCCTGCACCTGCTTTCCCAGCATCTCAGTTGTTTGCATCATCTCCAGCATCTTTTTCTCCATGTTCACTGTCTGGTTCAGGACCTGTCCCAGGGGGCAGGAGGGTGGGGGGCTCTATTCACTCTGCAGGAGCCTGCCAGCTGCCACCCACCTGTCCACAGGCCTATCACTCCTGACATTTGCTGACCAAGGGCCACCCTCCAAATGGTTAGTCCCTGTGGTCACTTGAACACACGTCCTACCCAACTGCATGATCTGCTTTCTGCTTTTCCCATCACTGCATGTGACAGTGACCCAACATCTGTTCCATCAACAAGTGCTATCAGTCACGCCTACCAAAAGGTCCTGGCCACTTCCCTCCAAGGCCCCCAGTGTGGCACTGGTCTCTGTTGTCTCTTACCTACTGTCCTGTACTGGTCTCCTCACACAGCTGACTGATCTACTCTTGTCCCTCTGGTTAATTCCCTACTTAGAAAACAGAGGCATCCTCTTCAAATACAACCCCTTTGCTCACAATCCCCTGTTGCTCCTGCAGACACCAGGAGATGGAGAAACCAAAGGTACCTGGGACAAGGACCTGAGTAAACTGAGATAAGCCCTGGGAAAATTGGAACAGAGGGGAAAGAGGCTCACTGAAGTGCACCCCACAAAGCTAGAGGGCAGGGAAAATCTGTTCTCCTGACACCAGCTAAAAGTAGCAACCACCTTGTTTCAAATGACAGGGGCCTGGGTAAACTGAACTATTCTCTGGGAAGCTAGGATGCAAGGGAATTCTGTTCTTAGGTCAGAGGCCTACCTAAAAACAGGAACCACATTGCTTCTTTTTTTTCATGTCTGCCAAATACCACTAAAATTTGTACATAAACCCCTCAATGTGGATGCCTCCTTGACATCCTCATTTGGAGTTCCTTTCAGCTACCAAGAGCTTTTCTTTGTCATTTCCATTATAGCTCATACCTCAGTAGCCTCCCCAAGCCCTCAGGTACTCATCAGTGAGACTTTTCAGAGGTGGCTGGATCTAGCTAGGGTGTGTGAATATGGATTTTGGGTATGTGTAACTGGATTAGTCCACTGATTGGTTTAGCATAATTCTGAATGTAGCTAAATGGATTTCCTGAAGAGAGAAGGGCCACCCTGGGTGTGAGTGACATCAATCAGTAGGCTTGCAGCCAGAATGCAATAAAGATGGAGAGGGAAGCTCATTGATGCTACTTTCTGCCTCTTGCCTGCCTGCCTACCCTGCCATGGACTGTTTTTCCTCTGCCTTGCCCATCTTCCACACAATCCTGCCTTGCCACCAGCCAACTATGGACTGAAACCTCTACCAGCTGTTAGCTACAATAAACTTTTCCTTCTCTAACCTGTGGGTATTGTATAGTTTGTCCCAACAATGAGAAACCAGACACTCTCTAATATCTCTATTTTTGGTTCATTCCTCACTTCTGTGTCCAGTGTCTCCATCCTCTGTAGTTCTTAGAATGAGAGCCCAAAGAAAGTTGGCAACATCTTTGGTGCCCAAAGTGAAGTGTGCTTCTTAATGGAAAAGTAAGGGTAGCAGAAGGACTGGATCTCACTTTCTTTTTGTGTCCTCTCTTGCATTCTAGGAAATGATTGGTACCCTGTCACCAGTTAAAAGCTACTGAAAGCTTGGGCAGCTGCTACGCTTGGAACAGTGGACAGGTTCCCTAGTAACTGCCTGGTTAATCCCCTGATGAAACCCTGGGGACAGTGGGAGCGCTGATAAGGCAGGAAGTTGGATTCCCCTGTAAGGCAGACCTCTGGATGCGAGACACTGAGGAAAGCTAGTGTGTAATTACAAGGCTAAGGTTGGGGCTGCTCTCCAGTGGGTGGGTATTCCTCTAGTGGAAACCAGGTTCCCACAGCACGGTACCAGTTCCTCTGGTGTCCAGCAGAGGAACTTCCATTTGTCTGTCATGTCCAGCCTGCTCTTTTCTGTGAGACAAGAGGCAAACTCTCAATGGTCCAGGTAGCCCCTTTCCTGGGTGGCCTGAGACACCCGCTGTGAGAACTCTTTCATATCTCTCCATTGAGAGTTGAGCTGTGAGTCTGGGCTTTTCTCTCTGCTGGTGTAATGGGCACCCTCTTCTTCAGGTGTGTCTTGGTAGATTTAGTGGTCTGGGAGCAGGTTAGATTCCTAGCTCACAGTTGAGGCTCCCTCAGTGCTGATTCCTCTGGTGTCTGGCCCTTTCCCTAGCTTTCATGGAGCTAGTACCTGGAAGACCTTGCCCTGGCCTCCCTGGGGAAGGTATCTAACAATCAGGGTTGAGGTTGAAGAAGAGTCTCTCATGCCTTGGTCCTGTTACAATACACAGGAGATTAGGTCTACTCTGGTCTGGCATTCCTCCCACTGCTCATGGTGGGACTAATTTCTCAGCTCACCTCACAGGCCCCTACCTACTTAGTCAGTTGCCAAGTGGGCTTGCCTCTTAAGTTCTAGTCATGTAGCCTGCTGCAGGGATCAATATAGATTCAGGGCGCTCTTGCTCTTTGCCACCACCATGAAAGGTTGCTTTCTGCTCTGTGCTGCTCTGCGTTGGACCCAGCTGAGTATGGACTGAAACCTCCAGTAACTATTCACAGGTTGGGGGCATGAAGCAACAGGAAGAAAACATGTCTCAGAGGCTTTAAAGTCCTAGCCCAGGTCCACAGCAGGAAGGAGCTGAGCACAGCAGCCA
>NW_004524893.1:991069-994591 GCF_000260255.1 Octodon degus | reverse complement strand
GTGTTTGTAAATAGGATCACAAGTCCACATCTTGTACAGCAATTAACCACTAAGAAGAATATATGCAGTGTATTATTTGTTGAAACTGTACTTTTGATTTGATTTGAAACTGTCTCTTTGCTATCTGTTTATCAATAAAACTGTAGAAAAAAAATATAGATTCAGTCTCAATCACTTTCTTCAGACTCTGGGAGAGGAACTGCTACTTTTCTGGACAACAGCTGCTTGGCACTACTGTCACTGTTTCCCAGAGGCTGGGTAATAGACCCAAACCTGTCTATCTGCTTTGAGGGCCAGGCCCTGGGTGCACCGTTCCAGGACAATGTGTCAACACATAGTGTGGCTACTGTTCACAGCTCATGGAGCATGGTCCCCTCTCCTGTTGTCCTGAACAGGAAGAGGTGGAGGAGAAGGAGCAACAGAGGATGTAAGGGGGATGTGCTTTGCTCCTGGCTTCTCCTACAGATAGGAGCAACGAGACTTGGAAAGGGCTTTTTGTTTGCTTCTCCTTGGGCTGCATCCCTAAGAAATGAGGAAAAAACTTTACCCAAATCTGTTGTGGCTATCAAAGATGCAGTTTACTGTAATAATTCTAATACATGGGATAGCTGTCCAAAGAACAGTTTGCTGTAATTACTCTAGTTCAGAGGGCCCCAAGGAGCCTGTACTGTGGTGATGTCTATTCCAAAATTAAGATCAGGCTAATCCTTCTTTGTGCAGTCCCTGTTTTCATACTATAAAAGGGTTTCTTTCTCTCTCTTTCCCCTTCTGACTCTTATTTGTATTAACTTATAAGAGATCTGTTGCGCTTCAGCTAAAGAGTGCTAACTAAAGCCCCCTAAGAAAAGTTCTGACTAGTGTATTTATACACATAAATCTAAAACTATAATAGATCACTACGACTCAACTTGGCCAATGTGTCTGATCATTTGCTCTGATTTAAAAGTAATTGTTTGGCATGTTCTATGTTTCTTGTTTGTCTACCTATTTAATCTATTTTAATAACTGATTGTCACCCACAGCTGTTTGATTAAAGCTTTCTGAATTCATACTAATTTCTTTTTCCTTTTCCTTCTTTTTCTTTTTGCCCTTGTAGACTTGTTTTTGCGCTCTCTGTGAATAATTGGTGTACAGGATTTTGGAGGATGGTCAAGCTCAATTAAGACATTACAAACTGAGGGCTGACAGGCATGAGGCTCATGCAAGACTTGCAAATAAAAGCCTCCACTTTAGTAACATAAAGCACATGTGGGGGCCGGGGAGATGGCTCAGTAGAATAAGCGCTTGCCTGGCAAGGACAAGGACCTGAATTCAATCCCCAGTTCTGAAAAAAAAAAAAAAATTAAAATTTCTTGCCGGGGAGATGGCTCAGCAGAATAAGCGCTTCCCTGGCAAGCGCAAGGGCCTGAGTTCAATCCCAAAAAAAAAAAAAAAAAAAAAAAAAACATAAAGCACATGTGTAGGTCAGATTAATACCTGTTTCTATATGTTTACATTCAGATATCATTCTCCAAAGTTTTTATTTAAGTTTGCTTATAGATAGGTGGACACTCACTGTATAGCCCAGATGCGTTTGTCTGCGTGGCTTAATGATGAGATCATTTAAACTGGTTAATTGGGGGCTGGTGAGATGGCTCAGTGGTCTAAAGCACCTACTTAGAACAAGCTTAGCAAAGCAGGGGACCGTGGTTCAATCCCCCAGCATCACATGCCAGCCAGCCCCGCCCCCTGGTGGGCTGAGCTGGCCACACACACACACACACACACACACACACACACACAAATAAATAAAATGTTTTAAAAAAAAGCACTAAAAAAAAAATAAACTGGTTAATTAGGGAAGGGCAAAAGTGACTTCAAAGTTGGTGACATGTTTCCACCTTGGTTGTTAGCCTGTCATCAAGATAGTAAAAAAATTGGCTTTATGAATACAATGTCTAGGGCTGGTGAGATAGCTCAGTGGACTAAGTGCCTGCTTTGGCAAGCACAGGGACCAGGGCTCAATCCCTGGTCCTGCATGCTGTGCTGGCCCTGCCCCTGGCGGAGGCTGAGTCCAGGCATGGTGGCACGGGCCTGTAATCCCAGCACTGGGGAGGCTGAAAACAGGAGGATCACTATGAGTCCAAGCTGTGTAGTGAGGCCCTGTACCAAATACATAAAATAAAAAAACAAAACACAGTGTCTATTGTCGTCTGCGTACGATAAGTATTCACTGTTGTGATTTGATTCCCATGAGCTATCAGAAGTAAATGTTGGGGCTGGGGAGATGGCTCAGTGGAATAAGTGCTTCCCTGGCAAGCGCAAGGGTCTGAGTTCAATCCCCAGTTCCACCAAAAAAAAAAAAAAAAAAGAAGAAGTAAATGTTAAGATAAGGAAGTGGCGTTCCCTGTGGCCTGGGAACCCATTGAACAAAACTTCCCTGCAAGCCTGAAAATGTTGCTGTCCCAGCCAGTTCATTCAATTTCTCCACCACAAGGTGTCCTTTCAGTTTTTTCCCCAGGGTCTTATGGTGACAAATCCTATTAAAAATATTATTGCAATATATTTAAATTGGCTATAATTAAAAGGTTAGCTTTCTATGTCTAAAGCAATAGGGTTTTCTTAAGATATTAGATGTCCTTGGTTAAATTTACACAATTAGATTTAAAAAACACTTCACCTAGGAACAGAGGTAAAGGCCACACACAGCCCGGGTGCCCAGCCCCAACTACTGGTTACCTGAGCCTCCATGTTGGTCAGCTTGAGGGTCTGAGCTGTGGTCTGGGCCAGGAGGCTGGTGCCCAGCTGCAGCACAAAGCCCATGTGCTTCTGGATGATGTTTTGCTGCTCTTGCTGCAGCTCCGTCCTCAACATGGTCTGGATGTTCTCCTCCAGCTGCAAGGAAACAGTGGATTGGGTGACAGACAGGGACTGGGGCAGCTGGCCCTCTTGAGTATCTCCATATGGAGCCACAAAGCAGTGAGGGGTGCAGAATATGCCCGGCCTGGCCACTCCTAACCCTCACCTACTCTATTCATGCAGCTTTTTTCCTGGCTTTCAGCTTTCTCCATCCTCCTTCTGGCTTCCAGAGAATCCTGTCAAGCCTAAGTAACATCACACCCTTTTTGCTCATAGGGACCATCCCAGGGGTCGCTTCTCATACAGGAAAAAAGCCAGAGTCCTCCCCATGGCAGCAGACTTCTCCAGGCCTGGGCCTCCTACCACCACTCTTGTTCCCTGTCCTAGCCTCTCTCCCTTGCTTCCTCCTCTCCATGTGCAAAGTCTCTAGAACATCCTTCCCCAAGTAAGCCTGTACCCCACCTCAGAGCCTGTGCACACCCTGTTTCCTCTGGAACCCCTTGTCCAACCACCCACCCCCACCTACCTGGCTCTATCCCCCTTGTCACTTCAGATCTTTTTGTTCAAGTGAACTATACTTCAAGTGAACTTACTTTTTTCCCATAATTTTATTGAGAAACAAATAGCAATGAGACAGTTTCAAACCAAATTGGTAGGACAGTTTCAATAATTAACACATTGCAT
>NW_004524893.1:959259-989809 GCF_000260255.1 Octodon degus | reverse complement strand
CTGTGCAGTTGCTTAGTTCACAGGTATCAGTATATATAGTTAGTCAGGGTGAGAATCTTTCCAATTAACTGCTAGATTCAAAAATCTGAAGATTCTCAGGATCATTGCCTTGCCCATCTTCTACATATAACTGTATGGCTTGTCACTGTCATGTTCCTAGTTCATCTCCTTTCCCTCTCTTAATTAGTCCTCCAGTTCTTGCTTTCCTTTTACTTGTGTTATACTTTTCTATTTGTATTTCTTCTTTTGAGTTCTTATACTAGGGAAACTATATGATATTTACACATGTGTGTCTGGTTTATTTGCTTTGTGATTTTAGATTGCATGCCTCTTTTTGTTCTCTCTTGCCCTCTAGAATGTCAAGTCCATGAGGCATGGAGTTGATTTTATTCACCCCTTTATCTCTGTCTAGCACAATTCTTGGTTAGCAGATGTTTCATAATCATATGCTCAATGAATTGATGCTGAAGGGGGGGGCGGCAAGGGTCAGGGCACAGGCCCCATGTCATGCCCTGGCCCCAGTTTCCCAGGTGAGAGCAACCAGCAGGGGCGGGCACCCATCTGTAGGCCCATCTGCCAAGCTGTGCTTTCTAACTTCTGGTCTTGTCCATCTGCCAAGCAGGGCTGGGCTCTGGCCCCCAGGGATCCTAGGATCCCACACACTGTCATGCATTTCACTGACAGCCTGTTCCTTCCTGCAAGCCAGGAAGCAGGGCTGGCCTGAAAGCAGGCTCCAGTTATAGAGACGAACAGCTCGTCCTCAGGCTTGGAGCCTGCAGGCAGAGCGTGAGCTCCTTTCCTCTGTCCTGATGCCGTGGTCCGTTCTGCACTGTTCTTGCTAGCTCCCACCACCATCCCCACCCTGACCTTGGCTCTTTCCCTCAGCCTCTCACCCAGTCTTCAGGGAGACCCTACAGGGTGGGGTGGTTCCAAAGGTCCCTGGGAAAACCTAGGCTCCCCAGGGAGAGGCGGTGAGCTGGGCTGGGGGCCAGGCTGCGGTTGCTGCTTCCTTCATCCCCTTCTTTCCTTGGTCTCACAGTGTAACTAATCCCTGCCTCTTCCAGTGGAGCTTTGCAGGTTGTATTTCATTGTCTACCCCTGAAGGGTGTAACTGGTTAATTACAGCAGGGCTTTCTTCCATGTGGGTCTGGAGACCAGCACCACTTGGGAGCTGGTTAGAAATGCGAGTTCCCAGGCCCACCCAGGCCTCTGACACAGGGGCTCACGCATGCCTGCCTCTGCCCTTCAACAGCCTCTGGCTCCATCTGACACTGGCTGCAGGGAAAGAAGCCTGAGCACGGAGACTGCAGGGGCTGGAGCTTCCCCAGCCTTTGGCCCTCAGATCTCAGCCTTGTTCCTCAGCGTCATCGCCCCCTACTGGTCCCTCCCAATGCACAAATGTGCCAGCCTAGCTCCCCCCTGAAATAGTCACAGCTCTTTCAGCCTCCTCTCCAGTTTCTGTTCTTCCCACAGCCCCAAACTCCATGTTCCCTCCTCCACACCCACCCTACCTTAAACACACTAATATGTAGCTGTGGAGCACTTCACGCTGACACAAAAGCTTAAACACTAACCATGATGTGGAATCCATTCACCCCCACATCACCCCGGCCCCAGGAGTCCCCCTTGTTCTTCCATTCACCTTGTCCTGGGCCTCCTGGATGTCCCCTTGAGGGACATTTCCTGTCCTGTGCCTCTGGGCCTGCCAGAGCATGGCCAGTGGAAGCACTTCCAGGGGTCTCTGTCACACTGGTCCTGCTATCCCTGGTCATCCCTTTGCTTTATCAGGCTCCTGGGTGCTGGGGGCTTTGGTGGCCCAGTCCTGGGTCCTCCCTTATCTTTACATTCTGTCTTTAAGCTGGAGTCCTCAAAGTGGGACCAGAGGGTCTGAGGAGAGAATTAGTGGGTCCATGCACTTGAGTGAATGTGTACTTAAAGCCTGTCATTTCCTTCAGTTATGAACTTAGCCCACACACCAGAGTAGTCCTATAGCTTCTGTGATTTCATGGCCAGTAGAGAGCATACATAGTTTCATACTCATCATAGTGGTTCAGTGTCCTCAAATATGATTTTGTTCCCCCAAAAAACTTTGGAATTATAAACATTATCAAACCTACCACTAGCTTCAGCTTTATCATAGATTTGCTTTTGAATATCTTAATTATACTTTCAATATTATTTTGGGATCCTGTGTCTGTATTATGTGCTCTTGAGAAGGGCCCATAGGTTTCAGCAGGTACCAGATGCCAGAGCACCCAAGGTCCCCAGTGCATCAGGGCCTGGCCCAAGGGCTGAAGCTCCTGCTGGGACTTGCACGTCCCTTGTGATAACAGGGCAGTTGCTGTCTCCCACCTGGACTTCTCCCCTGGACATCCTCCTCCTTAGCCTCTCTGTACCGATTTCCAACAAACATCTCAAGCATGCCGCACCTAGCATGGACCTCTGATTCTTTTCATTTCCACTGCCCTGTCCCTGGAGCTCCCAGCTACTTTCCCATCTCAGTCCATTCCCTTTTCATTTCCAAAACAACAAACTCAGGTGTGAACCGCGAGTTCATGTTTTCTTACCTCACTCATTCCACTAGTAAGTCCTGTCTGTTGTGATCCCACTGTGAATTTTAGGTCCATTTTCTTACCCCCTCATCTTCACAGACAACTCTTGTGATCTCTCTCTCTCTCTCTCTCTCTCTCTCTCTCTCTCTCTCTCTCTTTCTCTCTAACCTAGTTCCCAGAGATCCTAATGTGCAGCTGATTTGGGCTATCAACCCGGGCAGAGCAAGTAGAGCCATGCTCAGGCTGGGCTTGGGATTTTCCATACATAGGAACCTCCTGAAATCTGAGTCAAAATGCAGATTCCCAGGTTCCAACCTTCTACACAGGCAGTTCATTCTTGATTGAGATTTCCTAGGCATCTTCCCTAAGATTGCTTCTCAGGGGCTTTCGTTCAGAAGATTTGCCCAGGGTCATGACTTGCCAGACTAGGTTCTAAGACTCCTGGCCTCCAGGGTTCCCTAGGTCTACAGAACTAGGCTGGGGACTCAGGGTAGCTTGAGGTCATCTTGAGACTGGAGCTCCCTAAGTCTCCTCATTAGGTCCCCTTTGGTCCTGAGGCTGCAAGTGCCTGGGTGGAACAGAGGACACCCACAGCTGGATCTCATCACATGATTTGCCATGGCCACCCACCAGCAGGAGCCTTGGGAGGACAATTTGGGCCACATGGATCCAGTTGAGCTGGACTGGGGCTCTGGAGGCCAACACTGGCCTGGATGGTGGGGGCTGGGACTGCTCTAGGGCTCAGATACCAGCAGCAGGACAGAGGAAGGATTCCGATGGAGGGATGGACCAGGAGGGTACCTACTGTTCTCTAGGCCTCAGGATTGAAGCTACCCCTTCTGTCACCCTTTGACTGAGACAGAGGACAGGCTGAAGCCTCCCACCTCCACTCCAGCTAGCAAAGGGCCTGTGCTCTGGCCCCTGAGCTACCTATTCTTGGCCCTGGGTTCCAGTTCTGCCTCTGCTACACTTTAGCTCTGGCCCTTGTAGAGTACTCTGTGTCTTTCTCTGAATCTCACTCCATAAATCTGTGGCATGGAATAGTAAACTTCTTTTTGGCAAAAGGGCATTTGAAAAAGCCCTAAAAAGAAGAAATAGAATTTGGATAGATAGATGGTGACTGGGGAAGAAGGGATTTCCAGAGAGACAACAGATGCCCATCTGTGGATGAGCAGCTGCCACAGCCACGGGGTTCTTATGGAACCTGGTTTCTCCTGCATTATTTATATAGAATGGATTTTGGTGAATCAATAAACAATTGTGGATCATCTATCCAGGGCTTTCACACTGAACTAAATCTCCAGTATTTTTTTTTTTGAGACAGGATGTTGCTAAATTACCCACCCTAGGCTTAGGTTTTTGAACCTCCTGCCTCAGCCTTGCAGAATGCTGGGATTACTGACATGTATCACCACCCCCTGTTATGACCATGTTTTGAACTGTGAGAACAAGCTACTTGTGTCAGACAACTATGGCCCAGGCATCCCTCACCTGGAAGTCACACGCCTGCACCACCCTCTCTGTCACTGGGGCAGGGGGGGGTGGTTACAGAAGAGCTTTTGGAGTGTGATGTCCATGGTTAGACAGTGGTATTTTGGCTTTTGCCTTGTCTTCTCCCTCTCTGATCACTCATTCTACTACAAGTCAGCCACCAAGTCCTGGAGGGGAATGAGACCTCCACCTGTGCCAACTCCTGCTTGCCCTGTGTGCTGTCCTTCAGTGTCCCCTGCAGTCCAGCACAGGCTCCAAGTCCACACACTTAGGTCACCCATGACAGAGCCACCTGGTCAAGCCACTCCAGAATCTCTGACCCTCAGAAACTGTGACAGAGAAAACACTTGTTATTCTAAGTTACTAAGTATTTTAGGATAGTTCATTACGCTGCAGCAGATAATGAACATGTGGCTTCTCCAGAGTCACAGGAGCTACACCCTTTGGTTCCTGATCCCCATGGAAGGCAAAGCAAGTCTCCATCCTGCCATCTGTGTGCCTTATATGCCTCATATTGACCATAGGGCCAACATGTAGCCTGTGCCTCTGCAGCTGATGGCTCCCCTCCTGCTCTGTGTGTGCCTAGCTGCCCTCCTAACTGCCTTGCCTTCTCACTCTCTGATCACTTGTTCTAGGACAAGTCAGCCACCAAGTCCTGGAAGGGACTGCGACCTCCACCTGTGCCAGCTCCCACTTGCCCAGGCCCTGACCAGGCTCTGACCTTGGGTTTCATGAAGCCCAAGTTGGTCTTGCTTCTCTGAGCAGCCACCAGGCCTTTCCCATTTCCATCCTTGAGAGACATTCTGCTGCTCTTCTGCATCTGGACATCAGGCTGCCCGGGCTCAGAGCAGACAGAGCAAGAGGGCAGGGAGAGAGGCCGCAGCCAAGGACTTGTGGGGAGGTTGAGCTTTGTAGCACGCATTTTTGAGCTCTGCTCACCAGCAGTGTCACCCAATATCCAGCTGCAGCTCTGAGTCTGGTCTGGGCCTGAGCCACCATGCTGGGAGCAGGGAACCTGCTCCATCATGGCTTGGCCATTTCCTTTTGGTGTCTGTGATGTGGCTTTCATGAGCCTCGGGGGCCCTGTGGGAAGACGGGGCTCAGAGAAAAATGAAGGAGACAACCTGAAATCTGCACTGCAACCCACAGGGATTCCAGACTGGTTTGCTCTAGGGCCTAGCACAGTACCTGCACATAGTAGGTGCTTATCAGGACTCATTAAACACCCTGGACCATCCTGCATCTGTCTCACCTCTCCTGGGTGGGGAGACAGGAGTGCTGGAGAAGCGTTTGGAGGAGGAGCAGCAGGCCCAGTCCATCCTTAGGCCTTAGAGGTCCCCAGAAGGTGAGGAGGGTACATCAGGGTCTCTTTCTCCTTGGCATTTGGCCCCCTGTGGCTGTTTGTGACTCAGGAAGCTGCGATCTTAGGAGATTCATCTATGTGGGGTCTGATGTGCATCCTCATTGAACCCCACCTCACAGAAACTGGAAGTTCTACTGGGGGGAAGTGAAGCCCCATACTGAGCTCTCTCCCTGTCCCAGTGTGGCACCTTTCCAAGGAACAGGGTGAACTGTCCACTTTGGCAAATGCCTATGTTTGGGACACTGTTCTCACCTCTGTATGATGAGTTCCTGTTTCTCCTCTCCAAAAGAGGAGCCATTACCAGCTTGTTTCACAGAGAAGCCCAAGGAGGCTTAGCAACTCTGGGTGCAGCCAGGGCTGCCCTCCCACCAGTAAATGGGGCTGAGCCTCTTCCTGCCCAGGCTCCATGTCCCCATATGTAACGGGGACACAAAGATGCAGTCTTTGTAATGGTTTAGAATATGAGGCCTGGAGTCAGTCTGCCCAGTCACACCCACCTCCCCCACTTCCTAGGCCTCAGTTTCCACACAACACAAGGGATCAGAGCAGACCTCACGTCCTAGAGCTTCAAGAGGTCCAGTGAGTCACTGTTAAGTGGTAGTCAAAGGCCTGGCTCAGAGAAAGCCCCACATGTACACACACAGCAGCACCTTCTACAAGACAGAAGGAGCCATGGGGGCTGTCACACTGCCCCCCCAGCGGAAGCAGTACCAGGTGCATTCCCAGCCTCCTCCTGGGGCCTCACAGCAAACCCAGGCACGTGAGTGGCACCCCAGCCATTTAATGGGGGAAATCACAGTCCTGCTGTGTAAACATTAGCAGAGCTGTGCACCTCCAGATCCAAGGTTGGGTGAGCAGAAGCCAAATGTAGAAAGATAGAGCTATAGTGACATCTGCATGGAGGAAGCGATCTCATCCCTGAGCTAGGAAAGATGCGAGGTTAGTGACCCCAAGTTCAGAGCAGTACTTCTGGTGGGAGAGGTGGCAGGGAGGTGCTGGAGGATGGATGGCTTTGATCTTCTGAGCTGGGGTGTGGGAACAAGAAATTTGCTTGATTTTTCTCTCTACCTTTTCCTGCTTTGGAAACACTTCAGTACAAAATGTAGATGCCTAAGCAAAGGGCAAGGAAACTGGTGAGGGAGTGGGGATGACCAATAAGTGTTTTCTTCTGGGTCTTCATTTCCCTAAGTTCCCATTTTCACAGTTGAAAATTAAGTGGAACACTGAGCAAAACAACCAGGCTGCTGGCAGCAGCGGAGGGAGGGCCTGAGCCTGTGGGACTGAGGCAGGGACAATCCAAGCTGCCCTGTAAGCTCCCCTGGCCTCTGCAGGCTTTCCTCTGGGGTTCTGCTGTGCAGCCCAGGAGCTGCCCTTTTTGTTCAGCCCCACTTGGGTTCACTGTGTCTATGGCCCTGTGGACGTTTGATCAGTGTCAGGAGTAAGGGTGCCCTTGGCTCTGCTGGCCTAAGATTCTGAAACCTTGCTCTCTTGTCCATGGGGAGGTGGCTTCACTTTTTGCTTCAGGGTTCCTAGGCTCCTTCTCACTCTCAGACATCTCTAGATATTTGCAGGCTTTTCCTTGTTTTATCTTCACCTGGGATCTTTGTCATTATGATACATCCCTGTTTTGGAGAAGGGGAAACTGAGGCACGGGGAAGTATATAAGGCTCTCGTGTAAGACATGGAGTGGGGAACTGGACACCAGGACATCCTGTTCTGACCTGGACTCTCGGCTCCTGAAACTTCCTGAGCTCTGACTCTGAGCTGGGCGTGGTACCGAGGAACTCATCTGATCTTCGCCATAACCTCCACATCTACTCTGTCCCCATCTCATGGGTGAGAAAACTGAGACTGTCTGAGGAGACATGGAAAGCAGTAGAGCCAGATTCAGGCTGGATCAGCAGGCCCTGGTGGGGCTGCACGTGCAGAGGGTCTAACATGGAGGACCCAGAAAGAGGTTCTGGGACCCCTAGCATTCAAAGGCCCCTTGGCAGAGGTGCCACCTGCCTATCCTCTGGCAGAATCCCAGGGAGCTCCATGGGAGAGGTTCCCAGGAAGATGTGACAAAGCTGAGGATCTGTGGTCCCAGGGTCTCTTGGGTGTCAGGGACCCTCCATCAGTAGACATGTCTTGTTCCAGGCTAGTAAAATGACCAAATGCTTGAGAGTTTGGGTTCTGTCTGACATCAGGTGGCCTAGGGCTGAACCTGACCTCATCCTTCCTGGCTATGCGATCTTGGGCAACTCGCCTAAGTTCTAGTGCCTCATTTTCCCCATGGACAACCTCACTCCATAGTCACTGTGAGAAGTAAATGCAATCACTCCAGTCATCTGCACAAAACACAAAGGACAGTATGTGGCACACGCTGGGTGCTCGCAGAACACCCACCTTCATTTCTCCTGTTGTCCCACACTAATTCCTGAAGGCAGGAAGCTCCTGAGTTCCACTTCACAGAGAAGCCCCTCAATGTGGGTGTCTCCTAGGCTCCCACACATGGTGAGCTGTGCCCTGGGATCCAACACCCTCACTCTGGCTCTTCTGCCCTGGACCCCATAGGTAGCTCAACTGCCTCTGAGGTTAGGCAAAGGCTCCAGCCTCTGGCTGGAGGTGGGGCTGGGGTCATCATGCTGCCTGTTTGGGTTTCTTGTGGGGAGGGAAAAAGACATGTGTGCATTCCAGGTGGCCTCAGTTCTTGGGCCAGAAAGGACAGAGCCAAAACACAGGGCCCTGCCCCACAGGACACCCTGACCCAGCCACTGAGCAAATAAACAAGCCCATCCCTCTGAGGGGCAGAGCCAGGATGCTGCTGCCACTGAGGCTCCCCAGCCTCACCCAGGCACCAAAGCTGGTCTTCCCTGGGCCAAGGACATCTGGGCCAGCCGTTTCCGGGACACTTCTTGGAAAGTAAACCTGTCCCTCCAAGAAGCAGAGGCTACTTGCCCCATCCCACTCTAGTGTCCAGTTGCTGAGAAAGATGCTAACAGCAGGGCTAGACAACAAGCTCCAAGGTATTTGGTTCACTCCTCATTTGGATACCAAAGGCTGGAAAGGCCAAGAATTGATGGGCAGCCTGGGGAGGCTGGGACAGCTCAGAGTCCCAGCAGTTGGGAGGCTCTCCTGGCCAGATCCTGGCCCTGATCCTACACTGCTCTTGCTGGATGCTCATTTGACCCCATTTCAGCCTGGCAAGGCCTGGAGACAGCTGGGCTAGGGGCCGACCTATTGTGAAGTTTGGCATCAGGGACCTAGAGCCACCTGCAGAGGCAGGGGCAGTGCCAGGTTGGGAGGATCCAGCCCAGCCCTTGAGCCTCCTGGCCTGGCTTGGGTGAAGAAGAAGAGAGATCCCAGCCCAGCAGCCTGGCTAGGATGGGACCACCAGCCACGGGGCCATGGGTCCCCGGTGTCCAGTGTGGCCTCCCAGGGACATAGAGGCATACAAGGTGAACACGGGGCTAACAGGGGAGGAGCTGAGGGACAGGTAGGGGGAGACTAGAGAGAGAGCCAGCCTGAGGAGACTGGAGTGAGCAGGAAAGCTCTGCTAGAGGGTGCAGCTCTGACTGTGACTACTGCCTCAACCCTAGTTTCTTTTCTCTCCTGTCCATGACAAGGGCCATTCTGTGGGTAGCAGGGAGAAGGTAGAGGATGAGGGCTCTTCCCGTCCGGGAGACCTTGGCAATATGTTGTGGGCAGCGCTTTGCCTGCCCAGCTCTTACCCAGCATCCAGGTAGGGAGCCAGTGCCTCTCCCCCTTCCCCGCTTCCCAGGAGGCATTGAGTGAAGGCTGGCTCTGGGTCCCAATGTCCGCAGTGTACCTGGAGGCTCTGTGGCTGACCACTGGGCCAGCCAGCCCGGCACTCTGTCCTGCTCAGCACCCCAGGGACAGCTGTTCACCTAGGTGTGAAGGTCAGCCAGGCAGGCTTGGAGCTGACATACACACCACACCTCCAGCCCATCTGGGCAGGAGGAGGTGAAGAGGGGATGAGGAGAAGAGGGAGGCAAAGGCAGTCAGGCAGCAGGGCAAGAAGGGGCTTCCTGTCCTATGTGCTGCAACACAGGCTGCTCAGCCACGTCCCCAGCTCTTGCTTTGCTTTTTCCTGAATTCCTTCCAGAGTGAGGAGAAAGAATCTCAGTTGGACTGAGGTCCAGTTTAGCCAGCCCCGCTCCACTACTCTGGCACTTCATTTTTCCCTTCCTCAGTTTCCTTATCTGGACTCTGGGGAAACAAGAGGGGAGTTGGGGGCATGGGCCAAGCACTGGCTGCTTGGACCTCACAACAGTCTCCCTGCACCCTCCCCCAGATGCACAGGTCTTGCTAAGAGCTTGGTGGTATGATGAGGAAGATGTTAGATAGTGTTCTAAAACTTATCTCTCTCCTTTTAGGAGACTGCAGCAGACACCAGGAAGGTAACTTTCAGTTGGAGGAATATCCAGCTTTGAATTCTGTGGAACATCTAGGAAAAGAACTAGAGGACCATCTGGCCTCAGCCATGAAAGGCAGAGAGTGTCCCTGCCAGGCTGGAGAGAGCTAAAGAGAGAGATGGTGGGACAAAACAGTCAACTGGGGCAGAGAACACCCCAGGATTGCAGGGCCCATGTCTCTATTTCCAGGGAGAGTCTGTATTTACTGAGTACTTGCTATATGCCTGCCTTGGACAGGACTGACCAGGCATTGTCTTATTAAATTGTTAGACAGGTAGGTACTAGTGACACCTCATTTTGTAAAGGAATCAAGGTTCAGAGAAGTGAAACAGTTTGCTGGAACTGGGGCAGAACTGGGGCTGCAGAGCTTGGCTCTCACTTTCTGGATGTTACTGCTGCCAAAGCCGCTGACGGACCCAGGGAGGGGGTGACCAGGCATGCTCAGCCCCATAAGTGACTGTGGCAGGGCACACTCAACCTCAGGGACCTCTTTCCAGGAGATGATGTGGCAAACACCTTTCTGGACTGCATCAGAGACTGGCAGGACTGGGGACCTGCTGAGGACACCAATATGACAGGTCACATACTGAGCCCCAAGGATGCCTGTGAGCCTTGGACTGTGTGCCCAGTGGCGACTAAACTTGAGCTCAGAGCTGCCTGGACTTGAGTGGGGACTGTGTGGAATTGAGCCCCCCACTTCTGCTCTGGAGACATACCTCTGTCTCTAAGATGCATGTAGGCAGGTGGCAGGCTGAGAATGGCATGTCCTCAGCCAGCCTCTGTGTACTGGTGTGTTCTCCATATTTCACACAGGCTAACTCACACAGGTTCATCCGTGGCCATGTGACAGGCAAGTGTCAGGCCAGATGGGAACTTGGGTTAACTGGACTCCCACATCAGTGCTCATGATCCCTCCCATGCTGTGTGATGAGACCCCTGCCCAGGACTGCCAGGCCAGGTAGGGGACACCTCAAGAGGACGCTGCACCTCAGGCTGAAGAATTGAGACAGGGGAGCTTCTGACCAGAAGACCAACATCTGAAATCCATCTATTGACTCAGCCAAGATTCCCAGTGGCCAGGCCCACAGAGTGTCCCGGGACAGGATGGTGGCTGCATGGGGCTAAGGGGCTACAAGGTTCCAGAGCCTGGGAGTGAGGAGTGGCCACCACAGGGAGGGACCCTTTCCTTAGAAGCCCGGCAATGTAGGGCCCAGCAGAGGCACATTTGCCTCCACAGTCCCCACGTCTCCTTTAAGCAGGAGATCCCTGTCTGAAGAGGAAACAGGCAAGGACAGGAGAGGATGGGACAGGAAGAGGAGGCAAGGAGATGTGGGGACAGTGTCTGCCTGGAGACCCATCAGCTGGGGACCAAGTGTACCCTCCAGGAGGACAGAAGTGGGGTGTGTGGCAAGGATGGTGGGAGGGAACATGATGGAGGGTGGTGGCAAGATTTGAGGTAGCTGGGCAGGAGCAGGGACGGGGTCAGTATGCACACGCATACAACTTTGGAGGCAAACGAGGTTAGATTCTGCTAGCTTCTCTGCCCTGGGGATGGATAAATGCATGAGATAGTCCTCTGGATAGGTGTAGGGGCTCCCAAGACTTCCATTTACATGTCTTCCTATGTCCTCTCTCTACAGTGCTACTTCCATGTGTCATACCATGTGAACCATCGTATGAATGTGGGTCCCACACATAAGATTGGTAAACATGTGCATACTGGGAACAAACTCTTTCCACCAAATGGACATGAGATTTAAACAACCCTGAAACCACGGGGGCAAGGGCATCCTCCTGTCCTTTTCCTTGGCAGCTCCTACTCAGGGGGCCCAGCCAGCTGCACCCTGGACCCCATTGGCCATTGATCTGTCTACCTTACTCCAGACCCAGGCCTTCCTCCTTTCACTCTGCCTCACTGGGGCACAGAGCAGGTACTCAGCATGGGCTGACAGACAGAGATGATGACAATGACAGGAGGTCTTTTAGTGGTCCTGGTCTTGACCCCAACGCTGTGGGCCTCAGCTGTTGCTCTCTGCCTCTGAGTCATTAGCATAGACGATTCTTTCCCTGCACAGCCCCTCTGCCCTCTCCAGCTCCAAGCTGCGCAGGCCTCTGTCACTCCATGTCTGGTGGTTACAGTGGCCACAAGGACTCCTCCTGGGCTCCTACATCTACCTGACCCTTATGCCTCATGCTGTTAAACCCAAAGAAGCAGTGTAACCACCCCTCAGAACACTTTTGTAGCTCATATGATACTCAAGGCAAAACCAGTCACCTTATGGGGCCCTTGGGGTCTTCGTGGCTGGACCTGCCCTCACCTCTTAGATTCAGTCTGTGTCTCTCCTCCTCTCCTCTGGGCACAATGGCCACCTTGCTATTTTCAAGGTGACGGCATTTCATCTTTGTAAACCTGACACTTGTGCATGTCTCAAGGATACCATGCCACAGATGCCTGCATCGCATATCCTGTGGAGGGAGAGCCACGTCCTCTGTGCCATCCTCACAAGCGATCTGAGCTCAGCCAGCCAGGCCTGGCCACACACACCCTGCCCCCTCCCTTCCTCCCCTCGGCATCACCATCTGACCCAGTAGACATCCCTTCATGGCTGCTTTCTGCCCCTCATCCAGAATGAACTGCCCTCTCCCTGAACAGATGAACTGCCCTCTCCCTGCTGTCTGCTCACCTCGGATGGCCCTGGTCTGTGCTCAGCCGGAACACACATCTGTGCAGAGCCAGCTTCCCTGCTCCGATGCTGCCCTGGCTTCTCTTTTGGCATCAGGTCCTCCTGTGTCCCTCTTGGGCATCCTATCCCAATTTCTGCATCCTAAGGCCCAGCCCTCTGTGCCAGCAGGACTCTGCACTCCACACTACACCCACTGATGGAGACACCCTGAAGCTGCCCACACTTCCCCGCCCAGTCATACCTGCTCCAGCCTCTGTGTGCTGTTCTTCAGTGCATTCTCCAGCTTTTCTGTCTGACGGTCGAACAGCAGCCTCATCTGCGTCATGAGTGACTGGTTTCTCTGGGTGCTATTTTTCTGGGTGCTGTTGGCCCCCAAGATGGTGGATTCTGGGCTGCAAGATTGAAGCTCAGGCACCCAGAAGGTGTAGCTACACTGGCCGTGCTTGAATCGAAACTGCACCTTTCCCCTGAGTGCCTGCTGTCCCCTCCTTTGGGCTGCAGTCATGGTGGCCATCAGGAAGAGAAGGCTGCCCAGCAGCATGGCTGGTTGGGAGAACATCCAGAGATGTGTGATGGGTTGAAGAGCCTGTTCAGAGTCCCCACAGGCTGTCTTGCCTACTCCCCAGCCCTGTGCCTGGGACACCAGTGTGGCCTGTGTCTCTGAAGAGACAGGTCCCTGAAGGTCTTGAACCTGCAAATGCCTGTGTGGCCAGCTCAGTCTGTGGCTGTTTATAGTGCAAGTCCCACAGCCCCAGGGCTTCCTGCCCGCTGCTCCCCTGAGGCTGCCCCTCACCTCTGCTCCGGTCCCTTCCTTTCTCTTCCTCTTGCCCCAAGCAGTCACCCCAGCTTCTTTGCCCACCTTGCCTCTGAGGCCTGAGACCGTTCAGCAGAGGCCTAGTTTTCCCGGAGCGGTGGAAGTAACACATGTGGAGACAGGCACGCAGCACGCAGCACAGAGCTCACAGAACTCCTGCGAGCCCCAAGCTCGAACTCAGGGCTTCTGTGCTTTCCTCCTGGCCCTGCCTCTCTGCTCTGCTCCCAGCCCTGCCCTCTAGGGCTGGGTTCTCAAGTTTCAGCCCCTAAACTCCCCCTTCTCCCTTCTCCACCTTCCCTTTGGGTTCCTTGTTAGCTTGGTCCTTAAGCAAGGGAAAATGATCCCCAGAGAGCATTGGGGGTAGGGGCGGTGTGCTGGTCGACCCTAGCCCTAGAGCTGTGGGCCTTGCAGGAGCCACAGACACAGCTGGCCACCAAGCATTTTCAGGTTGCAGTGTGTATGCTGGTGCAGCCCTGGCCATGTTGCTAAGACAGTGATGAGAAATTGACCTGTCCTGGGGCAGGGCATCTCCATGCTAGACTGGGGGGATGGGTCATGGGGAGGAAAGCTCGGGGTGCAGTTGTACCTTGTCCAGGCGCTGATCCCTGTCAGGTGCTCAGGCCCTACATCCTGCTCCCCCAGAAGCCTTCAGTGGGCAGCCCCAGCTCTCTGGTCCCCACCCTAATCTATAAACCTGGGAGCCCCTGCTCCCGCCTGAGGGCTGCAGTGAGCCCACACCTGGGGGAAAGGGAGCTACACTATTTCCAGTCTGCTCTTCAGCGTGGGGCTCCACCAGCTGTGGGCTTTGGGCAATTCGTGGCTGACTCTAAGCCTCGGCTTCTTCTTCAGAGGGCACAACAGGCCCTCTTGCCATGTAGGCAGGAGAGTTAACTGAGATAGGGCAGGGCAGGCACCAGGTGACAGGGAGGGAATATTGCTGATCTCTGATTGTGCCACACCATCCAGTGCGCGGGATGCAAACCCAGAAAAGCAGCTTCCTGCTTGGGGTCTGGGCGCCTCTCCCCCTGCTCCTTTTCTGGGAGCCTGGGCTGAGCACTGCTCATTGTTGTCTCTTTCCTTTTACTTGAATCCTAATGAATTTTTGATTGGGGCCGGCTGCTTGGGGGCAGAGAGAGGACACTGTACCAGGTCCAGGGCTCTGGCCAGAAGAGGAGCTGCCAGTGACCCCAGCCACCATGTTCTCCAGGCCACTCTGTCCTGCTTTGGTTACTGCTCTGTGGCTTGAACTCTGTTTAGCAAAAAAAAATTAAACCTTTCTTGGAGTAAGGTAAGTGACTTGTCTAAGAGCACACAGTCTGGGAGGATTTAATCACTACCTGAGGAGAGGGAAGTTCAGCCACCCCAGGCTGCCCTACTGCCATCCACTTCCTACTCCTGGCTTAGCCCCACCCATCTCTGTGCTGTGCACTGGAAATAGAGTTCTCAGCTTGGGTAGGCATGAGGGATCCTGTACCCAGATGATGGTGAGGAGCTCCCAGCATGGAAGTGCATTCAGACTTCCTGATGGATGGTGAATGAATGAATGAATGAATGAATGAATGAATGAATGAATGAATGAAATGTGACTTCCTTTCATGCACTGGGCTGGGCCTGTGACTTTATGACTTTCATAGAAGCCTGGCTGCCTGAAGCCACCATGCTGGAGACACCAACAGAAGAAACCAGGGATACCGGGTGTGACAGATGGGGTAGGAAGTCTTTGGGATGACCCCACCTCAATGACCATCTGATGGCAATACCACTGGGAACCCAAGCAGGCCTTTCCAGTCAGGTTACTCCAAACTCCTGGCTCCCAGAATTGTTGGGTATTTCCTTTCAAGCCACTAAGTGTAGGGTAACCTGTCAGCAGTCATGGTAACCAGAGTAACAGGGAAAGAAGGGGTAGGTATGTGGACGGCAGTGCTTTGGACAGAGTCACATGTCACTCACTCATTCATTCATTGTCCTTCAAGACCAAGCTTTGGAAGTTAGACTAAGCCCTCTCACATTGCTTGGCCTGATGCTCTATCACCATCTTACATTCTTTTCTTTTTTGAAACAGGGCCTTGCGATGTGTTCCAGGATGGCCTTGAACTCTCAGTATGTGGCCCCAGCTGGCCTTGATCAGTGATGATCCTCGTACTTCAGTCACATGGTCAGACTCATGCTGGGATTATAGCCATGCTCCACTAGACCGTGCTGTTATCTTGAATTCTTAATAAATGGTTCGTCAGGGGCTCTGTTCTGGTTATGCTTAGGCAGCCAGTCCTGCTCAGAGTCCCGAACCTCCTCCTCCCACCCTTGCCTCTGGTCTGGCATCTCACAGATCTGTTGTTCCTCACTGATCCCTCAGCATACTTTCCTGTCTGCTCCTGCTATTTTTCTGGGTGAACTAAGTCAGACTGTGTTAGAGTTCTGGCTGTCTCATCTGCTCTTGGGTGTCAACACAGCTAAATTGCTGAATCTGTCTACCTCAGTTTCTCCTTCTGTCAAGTGGTGTTGATAATAGTAATTGCCTGGCAACCTTGTTAAGCAGGTTAAAAAGTCCATTCCCAGGACCTTGTCTCCTAATACCATCACCCTGGGGGTGGTTGTCAATACACAGGTCTTGGCACTCATTTTTTGCATGGTTTGAAAATCCCTTCAGGCCCTGATCTCAGCCTCCGTGCTGTTCCCTTGGAGCTTGGACCTGGCAACATGGAACCAGCTTCCTGTTTATTCATGCTGTTGAGTAGCAGAGACTGAGGCTGCAGGGTCTGTGTTTTTTTTTTTTTTCCATAATTTTATTGAGAAACAAATAGCAATGAGACAGTTTCAATCAAATTGGTAGGACAGTTTTCAATAATTAACACATTGCATACTGCCTTTCTAGTGGTTATTTGCTGTACAAGATGCAGACATGATATCGTATTTACAAACACTATTACAACAAATCCCTCTATTCATTAAGAGAATGTAACTGTATATCTATCCTAACCATTTTGAATACACAGATACAAAATGGACATTCATCTATATCCCCTTTTTTGTTTAGTTCCATCTTTTGAATATTATAGGTGTGTGAACTCAGCAAAATATTCCAAGAGTCCAGTAGTCCATAGTAGTCCATTCCAAGAGTCCAGTAGTATTGGGTCTTGTGCTTGACTGGCAATGTCAGAAGTTGTTGACCTGAGTCTGTTACAGCTCAACATAATGCCATGGCTTTAGGGCCTGTGTTTTTGAGGAAACTTTTGCATGAAAATTGCACCTAATGTTATGGGTCGCTCAGAATAGGAACCAGATCAGCCAGGTTGGAATTTAGAAAGCCGTTTATTACTGAGCTCAGGGCCCCCCATCTGCTCTCTCGCAGGAGAGGACCAAAAGGCCGCCTGCTCAGGAAGCAGGGAGGGGTTTTAAACCCTGGAACCACATTGAGTTTGATAAACAAATTTATTATCTGACACAGAATAAAGCTTTTAGAATCATTGTGACCACTACTCAAACTAGATTTCCTGAGACTTTTGTTTTAGTTTCTGGTTAATTTGCACCGGAGTACCTGAAGGCAGCTTTGCATAGCCTGAACTTATAAGAAGTTAATACCCATTTAGCTTCCTGTAAGTTATCTCTGTAAGCTAACTTTGCTGACAGGAATTGGTGAGGGTTATAGGAATTTTATTTAGCAAACAACAAGAAACAGCCACTAGTTACTAAACAACTTAGAACAGTGGTAAGTATATATTTTTACACAACAGAAAACACAAGATTTACATTTATAATCTAAAATGTGAGTTGATCCATTACACCTAACCCTCTCAACATCCCCATACCTTGGTGTGGCACTCTAGGAAGTCTTCTAGTCTGTTCCTCTGTCTTCTGGGGGAGCAGTGCTACCCTCCCTCTCCCCATCAGGGAGCTCACCCTGTGGTCTAAAGGCTGGGCAGCTCCCCACCTTCTAGGCTGCATGTCCTCCCAGCCCTGTGGCCAGTCTAACTCTGTTTCCTGTCCTCTGGCTAGGCCCAAGGAAGCCTGTGTGAGTGTTTGTGGAATGAATAATCCCATTGTAGGGTGTGAGCTGGCGCAACAGCCTCAGTCAAAGCAGAGACTCAGGTTATCACCATGTCCTTAGGGCACAGACAATAGCAGGGGTGACTCCTGTGTGGATTGTTTTGAGTGACCGGTATCCATGACACTGAGAACAAACCAACCAACCCTCCAGTTTATTACCCCTTTACCAACTCATTTCTGTCATGGAGACAACATGGACAATATGGTTATAACCCTCTGAAGACTTTGGGTTTTGGTCAAATAACTTGGGCGAAAAGGGACCTTATTGGTCAGGATAGCTGAAAAGTTTAGGAATTCTAGCTTCAGGTATAGCTGACCTAGGTGCTTCAATGACATTTTAAATATTTTTCTCTAGTCCTTTATGTTTCTTGCTAGCTTCTTCCTCTTACAGTTCCCACCACCACCACCACTACTGGTGGCAGCAGCTGCCGTCTATCAACTCGACGCCCCCAGAAGGTGAAAGCCACTTTCCTGAGAGCCGGGCAAGTTCCAGCTTGAGTCACACAGTCACTTCTGAACCAACACCATGGGTGGGGGATGAGGAGCTCTGGTTAGTCAGGCTGGGTTGTGTAGCACTGTTGAGTAGAGTCAGCCTCATGGGACCCAAAGGGACTGAGTGTTGACCAGGGGCACTCTCAGAGGACTTGAGGAGGTGACTGGGCAGTTGGAGCTTGCTGGACACAAGGCATGTGCTGCTTGCCTATTGCCTCACACCTTGGTCACTCACCAAGTGAATCCACTTCCCCTGTTGCTCTTCTCTCATTGGGAGACAAAACATCCAACACACCAAAGGATTTATTTAGCTTACAGTTAGTGGATGTTTTGGTCTATACTCAGCTGGATCCAAAGCAGAGTGGCGCATGGCACAGAGCAGCATGGCAGTGGCAAAGGGCAAAAGCAAAAGGAGGGAATGCAGCTCAGGCAGCTAGCAAGCCTCTCTTACTCCTTACATTGCAAAGCAGAGTCCCCATCCCAGGGCCAGGGTTTAGCACTCACACTGGCAATAATCAATCACACACTCCAGAAGCTGTCCCATGACTGCATGAGGCTTCAAGGGGGCATCTACACACAAAGCACAACACCTTGGTTCCTAGGGGACCATGTGTCCCTTTGGGTTCCTCAAATATCTGGATGCAGAAGAAGAGGGTTGTCACAATGTGAGTCCCTATTGTCAGCTGTCACCCTCCCAGTCCAGCATTTCCCCAGCCCTTCCCTTTACATCTCAGTCCTAGCACAGGATGTTCACCAAAGTGAGCAGGCCTCCCACCCTGGGCTGTTCTCATCCCTGAGACCATCACCTGGGCATGACCAGAACCACAGATGGGCACAGGTGAAGGCCTGTAGGAGTTGTGGCATGATGACAGCCTTGGGGACTGTCTGTAAAGCTTGCTAGGTCATTCTACAAAAGACTAAGTTTTCTCCCCCAGTATAGTTCTGCCTCCACTTTCTACTCTGTAGCTCAGAGCAGTGACACAGTGATGGAGATGAGGCTGGGCTTTGAGGTCTCTGTGACCCAAGAGCCCTGTTTTCCTGGAGCTGCCTTCTGACTGTCCTTTAGCAGAGTAGACTCAGTTTCTTCATCAGGGAAGAACAGCCCCTAGCTGGCAGAGGCTGCAGGAGCCACAGCCTGCACCATCCCATTGCTCAGAGGAAAGACTGAGGCCAGGGAGGGAAACCTAGGGAGAACAGTGCTGTTGACAACAGAGACTGCTGTGTGTGAGGCCTGCCTGGTGTGCCTGGGCACTGATAGGCTGGTGACTGGTGACAAATCCTAGCTTTCTGGTGACCAGTAGTGTGTCACAATGCATGCTAGCAGTAGTGGCTAAAACAATGGCAACATCTACTATTCACAAATCTGCAACTTGGGCAGTTAGTGATAAGAGCTCAACTCTGCCCTGCTAGAAGCAGTTTCTGGAAGTCGAGGTCCTTATCGTTGTGATGTGTCTGTGCCTAGGCAGGGGTCCTGCGATTTCTTCCGCCACCCTCCAGTGCCAAGCATCAAGGGATTTCTCTACTGTCACTGGCTTCTCTTTTGTGCCAGAGCAAGGAACCTTACACACTGGAAGCCTCGCTCCACAGACCTGAAGCCTCATGTGGGGCTGTTGGCCAGGACGTACCCAAAAGGTCTCACAGTGAGGCAGGCATCCCCAGAGGTGAGCATCTCCCGGGAGAGCCTTGGCAGAGGTCACCGACTTGCGGGGTCAAGAACTCTGTGTCGTGTTCCTGCGGGGAGGGGAAGAGACTACTCCTAGGTGGTGTGGGGAGGGTGGGGCAAGGGAGACAGTGCTGGCCATTTTGGCAAAGTAGAACTAGTTTCAGCAGGGAGGATGAGAAAGTGCCAGTTGCCTGTTGAACACCTCAGGGATCATAGTTGGGAACTTATTATCACCCTTGCTGTTATTGAGAGACTCAACATCTCTTTGGCCAAAATGTCCTTCAAGCCCTGTGACACTTGAAAGTGCAGCAGGGAGGGAGATTGTTCCCATTGGGAATGCCAATAAACTGGACCAGAAGTGTACTAGGAGTTGTCCCCAGTCACCAGTTTATCAGCATCAAGGCCATCAGGCAGGCCTTGCACACAGCTGCCTTTGTTGTCAGCAGACTCTCTGGGCTTTGTTCCCTGGCCTCACTTTCTTCTCTGAGCAATGGGTTTGTCCTGGCTGTGCATCTACAAAGGCCAATGGGGTGAGGATTGAAGACAGTCACATTCTTTGCTGTGCCCAGTCTGAACCACTGGCCACTCCCATCCTTCTCAGCCCCAGGGAGCTTGGTGCCCACAGCCTGCCTCTGCCTCTCTAACCCTGAAGGATGAGACTGCTGAGTCAGAGGGCAGATCTATTTTGGCCTGTGAGACCCTGTGAAAGTCAAGCGGAGCCTGTGGCCCAGAAAATCAACAGGCCTCTGTGTATTTTGTTTTATTGAACAAGCACAGCCTGTTCCTTGCAGAAAAGCCAGAAAGTACACAATGGGAAGAGGAAGAAGATAAATGTTGCTTGTGTGCTCACCAGCCAGAGGTAAAAGCATAGCTAATGCTTTGGAGGTTTTTCCTCCATCATTTCCCGGCATACAGACGCATCTTTAGGGGGAAGAAGGGAGGAGTGGAGGGTGGTAGGATGGAGTTTATGCAAAACCTATAACAGAATAGTCACAGTCCCTGAGCTGTTTTTAACTCATGTTTGACTTACCTTTTGCAAAAGAAAAGCCAGGAAGTGCGTAAGAGAATGTAGCAAACCTCCACACAGCCGCCACCCTGGATGGGCTTGGGTCAACACTGTGCAGTTGTTCTAGATATTGAAGGAACGGGGCATGTTGGCATCCCTTTGATCTTTCCTAGTCTCATTTCAGAGACACACACAAGTATGTGTAAACAGCATACTATTTTTTGTTTTTGAAACTTAAATGCACCTTATGATGTGGGGTGCAGCTTTCTGCTCACTCACCATTTTCCAGATCTAAATTGCACACGGAAATCTGGTGACACAGTCACTGTCTTCTCTCTGTGTGCAGCACTATATCCTATAATTACCCAACTGTTTATCCATCTCTTGCAGGTGTGTGTGTGTGTGTGTGTGTGTGTGTGTGTGTGTGTGTTCAATCCTTTTCTTATTTCCAGTGACGCTGCTGTTGCTGCCTGTTCGTGAACCATGGCCTAGGAGAAGGGCTTTGTTCCTCCAGGGGACTGAAAGAAGAGTGACTATTTCAATGTATAGGGTACAGGCCCCACCATCCTGAGGATTTCACCAAATGGTCCCATGAAGATTTCTTTCTTGCTTTTTTTCTTGCTTTTTTTGTGTGTGTGTGTATTTTAGGGAAGGGTCTACAGGGTGTTCAGGGTCTCACTACTAGATCAGACTTGCAGTGATTCCCCTGTTTACAGCCTCCCAAGAGCTGGGATTACAGGTGCACGTCACCATGCCCAGTCTCAATCATTGTCTCAGTGTGCCCGGGGACAGGCCCAGCACAGCAGGCCTGGGGATTGAACTCCCGGCCCCTGTGTCTGCTTGCAGGTACTTTAATCTGCTGAGCTATTTGGCCAGCCTTCCCATGAAGATTTCTATAACACCACACATTTGCTGTTCAGTAGTATCCTCTAGCTTTGCCTTTGTGCCAATCCAAAATCTGTGAAAGGGCGCACACAACTTACTAGTATGTTTTTTGTACTTAATGATATCTTGTGAGCTACTTCCATCAGTAGTACACTTAATGCACAATTAATGAAATATATACTTTCATTAAGTGCATATTTAATAGTGGTGGCTGCCTCCAGTTCTTCACCCAGGCATAGCTAGGATTTCCTTCATTGGCCCCATATTGTTGGATGCCTTGGGTGGCTTTGGAAGGGCCGCTGACCTGACTGCAAAGACCTCCCAGCCCTGTAAGCTTGTTTCCTGGCAAAGATGCCAGAGGCTGAGTCTGTGTTTCTCCCTGCTTTGAATGTGATTCTTGTAATGTGACTTGCTTTGCCCAACAAGACATTTTCAAATGTGAGATACAAATAGGCCTGGATCAATGAGCTTGCCTGTGACAGTACTGGGTCCCTTCTCTGCTCAGTCCACTCTTACCTGTGGCCCTAGAAGAAGATCTTGAGTCTCAAAATCCTTTTCATGAAAATGGGACAGTTCACAATCCCTGTGGGGACTGAACAGGTGATACACATTATTGTCACATGGTAGGACTTATGATCAGGGTTTCTCCTTCCTGCACTGTGACTTGTGGCTTTTCTCATTTCCCCTTGGTTCTCTGAGATGCCTGTTTTTGTACATGCACCCATTGTTCAGGCTTTCTGGATGACAACAGTGTTTAAATATAAATTTAAAGAGGAGGATTTTATATTTAGTGGCAGGACATCGCTGGTGCTCTTCTAGATCTCCTTTGTCCTTTCCTTCCAGGACCTTTCCTCTTGAAATAGGTGTGGCTCATGAGGTTTTTGACCAGTAAAGGGGAGAAGATACTTTAAAAACTGAAAAAAAAAAAAAAAAAAAAAAAGGCATAGTGGTGACTGACAGCAACTCAGGCTCTTGGAGAGATTCAGAATCCAGATGCTGGAAAATAACTTGAGGAAGAAAAAATGAGAGAAAGAGATCCCTGGGAACCAGGAAAGATCTTACAGGATAATTACAAACTGTAGAGGCACTGAAGAGACAGAAGACAACCTGAAGGGAAGAGACAGACTGAACTTCTGGCCAGCTCCTGGCTCACAGGAAAGGAGGATGGAAACTACAAGGACAAAGTGACTGCTGGGGACCTCAGGGAGAAATTCAGTGGTGAAATAGAGAGGTAGTTGCTGTGATCAGCAGGGACAGTGAAGCATTCTGTTCCTATGGGATCTGTTAGCAGCTTGACTGTGATTTTACTGGGTCCCAAAGCTACAGGATGACTCCAGTTTAAGTATCCACCATATCTGTGGAGAGTGTCGGTCAGACAGCTTCCACAGAATAGTTGGTCATTTGAACCTGGGGCCCGTGTTAACTGCGGGATGGCTGTACTTCAGGGCTCACAGTGTTACATTCCCACAGTGACTGAGGGAGAGACAGCCACGTCAGAAAGAATCCTGCAAAAAGACACCTGAGGACTGTCCCTGAGGCCAGAGGCCAGGCTCAGCTTGAGTTGCTCTGGATTGAAAACTTGTAGCCATTTTGGAGCCCTTGACTTACTGCCTGCTGGTGCCTGTATCCACCATGGATCTGACCACGTTCTTGAGCTACCAGAGCGAGCAGGGACACATCTTGATTCAGAAGTATAGATCTCAAAGAAAGTCATGCATTCCAAACCACAGAGAAAGTTTTCTTTTCTCTTTTGTTAATGTGTGTGTTTTTGGTTTTTTTTTTCCTCCTTTCCTTTTCTATTCATTGTTCACTGGTTTATTGGGTTTTAGGAAATTTTCTTTTGTCTTTTTTTCTAGTCCCTTTTTCTACTATTTTCTTACTTGCCTTTTTAATTTCCTATTCTCCTTTTTAATTTTTTTCTCTTATTTGTATTCTCCATATAATTTCTATTGTTCTCCCCTTTTCTTTTCTTATTTCTTGTCAGTTTTTTGTTCCCCTTACTCAATTCTACAAACATCCTTCTCCCCAAAATGATGCTTTGTCCTACTGTTCTCACCTTTTTTTCATACAATACACCTAAGTTTTCAAATGTTTTACGTTGCATTTCCCTATGCTTTATCACCTATATTTTTAATAGTGCAACTATGAAAATGTATTAATCTTTATTTAGTTAACTCTATAGAGTTACTGTTGAATTCTTTCCTACAATTACTGAAGCCATAGCAGTCATAGTGCATATGTTCTGTACATTAATACATGAGTGGTCTTGGTGTTTGCACTGATTGTGAATTTCTTCTCTAGGATTGAGTGTGGCACATAACTGTTCTTATGGTATGTGATTTGCTTTGATACTACTGTAGCTGATTGACCCAATATTACCAGTCATTTAGTTATTGCTATTAGTGGGTATTCTCTGGAAGTCTGCACTCAGATGACATTTTGTGACACTAACAACACCAGGATACATTACCAGAGGACTGTGTTGGGCCTATTCCACTGCATCTTTCCCTCTTAAATTAGCCAAGGTTGTCAGAATTTGAGGCAGAGGTAACAATGGAGTATACTTTGCCATTCAAAATATGTCACTGAAAAGTCACTAACTAAAGAGATCTTTATACTAGCAACAAAGTCTTTATGCTGTACACCCACAAACCCCAGAAAACAAGATGAACCAACCAACCAAACAATCGAAAACTAGAAGCACAATAAGATAATGAAGCCACATGCCTCCCATACCTCCCAACTTCCCTAAAGCAAATCCCAAAATTTATATGGTACTAGTGGAGACCTAGACTAGCAAAAGAAATTCTGCGCAACAAGGGCAAGGCTGATAGCATCACAATCCCAGGCTTCAGCTTCTTCAAAACTATAGTATTAAAATCAATAGGGTTTTGGGCTACAGAGATAGCTCAGTGGCATAAGTGCCTACTGGCAAGCGCAAGATCCTGAGTTTGATCCTCTGTACAAAAACAAAAAAAAATTCAATATGGCTTTGATAAATAAACAAATAAACAAAAACTTGTGTATCTGTGGAATAAAATAGAGAATGTAGAAACAATTACAGGCATGGTCACCTATCTGATCATTGACATAGGGGCCAAATAGTTTGGCTGGAGCAAAGATAGCTTTTTAGCCAAGATAGCCAAACGATTCTGGGAAGGCTGGCTCTCCACATGCCAAAGATTGAACCTAGACCCATATCTCTCATCATGCAATAAACTAAAGTCCAAATGGACCTAAGATCTAAATACTAAAAAAAAATACTTAATCTTATGGAAAAAATAGATAAAACTTTTGAAGTCATAGGCACATACAAAGTTGTTTTGAATAAAACCAAGGTTGCACAGGAAATAGTTCTGAGAATCAACAATAGGATTGAGCAAAATTAAAAAGTTTCCACACAGCAAATGAAACAACCAACGAAGTGAGGATATAATGTACAGAATAGGAAAAAAAATACCAGTGATTCCTCAGACTGAGTACTCGTATCTAAAATATACAAAGACCTCAAAAAATTAGACTTCCAGATTAAAAGAATAAAACAAAAATGGGGCAAATGAAGTGGATATATACTGTACAGAAGAACAAGTGGCCAAGAAAAGCATGACGAAATACTTAACAGTACTGACCATTGGAAAAATGTCTGTTTTCTTAGGTGGGGCATTTTTTCATTCTGCACTGGGGTGAGAGGAACTCCCCAGCCTGCGGTGCATAAGTTTTTTCAATCATAGGACGTGTCCCAATTCAGATCACTTAAACCCAAGCTTGGGGTGTTTGCATTGGCTGTCTCTTCTGCCTGGATCACTGCCCCTTTCCGCCTCAGCTTCCACCCCTGCCATACCAGAGGTCTCCCTGTGCACCCCATTCACCCTCCCTCAGGTCTCAGTTTGGTTTCTTCATGCCTCTCTGGCTTTTTTGCCTTCTTTTTTTTTTTTTTTTCTCCTCTCTGACTCTGTTTGTTGATCATCTTAATGCATTGAGTCTGCTGGTCCATGAACAGCAGCAACTTACACCTCACGGTTCTGGGTCTGGGAGTCCAAGAGCAAGGAGTGGGCAGCCTTGGTGTGCAGGGAGGACCCACTCTCTGTTCACAGACAGAGCTTTCTGTTTGTGTCCTCATGTAGTGGAAAGGGGCAGGGAATCTCCCAGAGCTCTTTCCCTTTATAAAAGGCTGTGCCCTCATGACCAGTTCTCACCCAAATGTTGCACCTCCTCCTAGGGACGGAGACCAGTGTGTGAGTTTGGTCACACATTCAGACTGTAACACACCCCATATGATCATCAACCATAGAGCACAGGACTGATCTAAGACTTGCTCCACATTCCTGTTGTCTCCATTATACCGAACATATGACAGGTGCCAAATAACTGTCGGTTAAATGGGTGACTGAAATATTGCATTCTCTAATCCAAACATTTCCTGAGCACTTATTGTGCACCAGGTTCTGTGAACACAAATCCTCAGACAGATCCTTGACTTCTGGGGCACTTAGGTTGAAGGAAAGAGAAATAAGCTCACCTCCCGTGTCTACCAATGTTCACATAAGTGGATGAGAGGGAGGAGGAGGCTGTGACTCTGGACTGATCTCTGACCACATGTTTCATGAGCCTCCCTGGCTCGCTTCAACAAAAACCCATTCTACAGGTGAAGCATGGGGAACTCAGAGAAGGGAAATGACTTGCCCAAAAGCAAACTTACCACAGAACAGGGTAAGGAGGGGGCATCCTGTTACAAAGAGAGAAATCAGGTCCAGTTAAGTGACTGAAGCAAAAACAAAGAAAAAGAAAACTGTATATGTGATTGTTGTTGTTATTGTTGTATTTGTGTAACAAATGTTGCAAGGAGCCCAGCCTTCAGGTACAGCTGCATATAAGGTCTTACACAACCTCAGTAGCAATGGACCTTTTCTCAACTGGACCCTTGAGTCCTGCTGGTGCTGCAAAGCCAGTCCTATTTCCCTCCATCTCCAAATGACCTGAGGGTAAAACAGTGTCTCACAATAGGCTTTGGAGTTGCCTAATTCACAGTTCATTTCCAACAGTCTCCAAATACTGAGGCTGGGCAGTCAGGTGTTCTCTTTCTGCATTCCCCACCACCTGGTGGTTGCACGAGGAGCTCTGGCCACTGAGACTTAAGCTGAAGTCCTAGGCAGGGAGTTTGTGCTACCTGGACCACAGGAGCTGATGCATATGGCATTGCCTAGGAGCGAGATACGATGGGGGTTGAGGCTGCAGCATACAACATATCTTGAAACCATGAAGGAGAGCCAAAAATAAAATAAAACAACATTAAACAACGCCAGGTTTCTGGACTCCTAACTTGAGGCTCTTCCTTAATAGAGAAAACTAAACTCCACTATGTAAGCCACATCTTCGATTCCCTGCTCCTTCTAGCTGAATGCACTCCTGAGTTCTGTATCTCTTGTTCTAGGCCCCATAGATTTCTAGGAAGGTGTTATTTCTGTTCCCATGGTCAGTCTTTCTTACACCCAGCTCCCCATGCTGCTAATGAGTTGTCTGTCCCCTCTTCTGGACATGGTTCTGCTTCAGAACTGACTGTGGTGACCATCAGAGATGCAAAAGACCCTCCAACCACTATGAATGGTTCTTAGTACCAAGTAGGGGCTCTTTTGGCAGAGGAGAGGAGTAGGTGCCATGTACCCCTAAGCCTGCACCACACAGCATGTGCCATGTGAGGCTGGCATCACCAAGGCTTAGTCTTTCCGTCCTGTCCATGGCTCAGCTGCAGAGGCAGCATTGGTACTGGCCTCATTTCAGACTGGAGCACAGAGGCTCAGGGCAGCTGGTGAGGGGCCTTTCAGAGGGTATGCTTTGGTGGTACAGTATCTCCCTGAGAGGTGCTTTCTTCTAGAGTGGTTTGTTTATGGATGAGCATGCAGGTTGAACAAACCTGGTGGGAATCTTGGGCCTCATGTTCTCCGCCGAGCAAACAGTACAAATGCACAGGCAAGTAAGTAAATGAGAGTCCAAGGATGAATCCCATGAAGACGTTAAGGCAGGAGGGTGGAGGAGGCAGTGGTGTTGGAGAGTCTAGATTACAGGAGACCTCCTGACACAGAACAAATGCACCACAGGGTGATTTGGGGAAGGTGCTCCTAGCAGAGGGAATGGCAGGTGCAAAGGCCCTGAGGTTGGAATGAGCTTGTCATGTTTAGGGGACAGAGGGGCTGGGGTGACACAGTTCAGGGGGATCCAGGAAGGAACTGAAGCCAAACCATGTTGGGCAGTGGATGGAGGACATGCCTGGAAGCCCCACTATCAGCCTGTACTCAGCCCCCAATTCAAATTTAATAGCATCCTGTTCCCTCCTTTTCTCCCTTTTGGCCTTTCTCTCCCCCACCCCCATCACTCACTAACTCTCCCATTGTTCTCCGGCTCCTGCAAGGAGGTGAATGAGAATCCATTTGGAGTCCAGGCCCCCAGAATGGTAGGTTCACATTCTCATCCTCCCAGGGAGCCAGGTATGGCACAGAGGAAGGGGGCACTTCAAGGAATCACTGTGCCATAATTCCTATGTGAACTTGGGCTGGTCTCTGCCCTCTCCAGGCCTCCCTCTCTCTGAGGAGGCAGTGGCTCGGCACTGGTGTGTTCCACATGTTGGTCACCAAGTATGTTACTTCACCTTCTTGTACCTCACTTGGCAGTTGCAGATGGGTTACATCTGGTGAGGATAAATTGAGGTCATCACTCATGCTTTACTATCCCATAGGTGCTGCTCAGGGTGCTGTTTGTACTGTTCCTGCAGACCCCTCCTGCAGTCCCTTCTGGTATTCAAGCTGGCATGGTTCAGTGGTCAGTGTTGGAGACAGAGGCCATCTACTTCTTGGAGACTTGGGAGTGGGGACAGGCCTTGATCTCTTCTCCTCAAAGTGATCCCAGTCCCCTTCTGCTCCCCCTGCCAGCTCCCTTGGATACCTCTGTGGGGCCCAAGCTGTGCTCCCAGAAGGAAGGTTTCTTCCAGGAAGAGAGACCAGGACAAGTGACTGTTCCCTCAGGATGAGAAGGGATGAGGCTTTTTGAGAGCCTCAGGGGAGGTCACACAGACTGGAAGGGGGCAAAGCCATCACCCCTTCTGCTCCTCCATGCGGACTGTGTCTCTTCTTCCTTCTCCTTGTTCCCCCATCCTGGCTTTCTCTCTCCTGCAGGCCCTCTCCACCCTACTGGACAGGAGTGACCAGAGCTGGGATCTTTACATCTGCATTGACTAAAATGCAGAAGAGCCTCTCTCTGAAGCCCTTGTTTTGGCCCTGAGCACTCCTAGCCTTCTAGACTGGGTGGCTTCTGGCTACTGGTTGCCCTCATGCAGCCCTGGAAGGGCCAAGGGAGCAGAGGACACAGTGAACACAGGCCACACTTCAGACTCTAGGCCCAGATGGGTTGCACAGGAAGCCTGGTATAGAGGTGTATTGGCCAGGGGTCACTCGGCTGCAGGATGTTCATGTAGAGATGGGATGCTGAGGCCTTCCTCCCAGGAAGCAGCTTTATTTGTGCCAGAACTGACTCAGTGGATTCATATTCAAAAGCTGAGTGCCAAACATGGCACAGTTGTACACTTTTGTACAAATTGTATGTCTTTGTGTCCCTTATATGTGCATACACTTTTTTTTTTTTTTACAGCCTGGTTAGGTATACATTAGCATTCTAAAATCCGGTTAGATGTGATTTATGCTACAGAACTACATCAGAACTACACATGCATATAAAGAGGATGAAATCGCACGTTGAAAGAAGTTCCCACCCTGATACTTTGGGCAGGATCCTACTACATTCCTCCTTTGATGCTCAAATCCCATTCTATTTTGGGTCAAAGAGCATCATCCTGGTCCAAAGTTTATATTTCTATAACATCATCGTCTATGTGGCCATTTTTCTCTCAATCATCATCTTGAAATAACCAAGGGAACCAGGCAAGGCAGGATGAAACAGGTTCTCCAAGCCAGGGATGTAATACCTGTGAGGGTTTTGAATCCCTGGAGAATTGAAAACCATCCCCCACAGTTCCCAGAGCGCTAACCTTTCCAGGCCTGGGTTAGAACATGAGCAATTTTCCTCAATGAATCTGTTATCTCCTCTGTTTCCCTCATCATCTACTTGTAGTTAGTAATTGCCTAGGTTAAATGTCCCACACGCCCCTCCCTTGGAAGCAAGCAGATGAACTAAGGCTAAGCTAATTTGATAGATAGCAGTGCACATTTTGGTCTGTTCTTTGGATAACAAGTTAAGTACTTTGGCAGTTTCATTATTTATAATTTTCACAACTGTTTGTCATCTTATTATGTGGGTCAGCATATAAGTGGGGGTATGGTAACCCCAGGGCTCAGTCTCTGCCCAACTGGAAGGACCATATACATCCAGGGGACCATTCCTCATCTTCCCCATTGTCAACTTGCAGAGCACATCATTTTTATGGGTTCTCTTGTCCAATACACTTGGACCCACAGATGTTCCCCTCTGGCAAATGGAAGTAGACAGAAAGGTGGGAAGATCGTGCCTGGTACCCAAGGCTCTGGACTCTTTGGAGGAAGTGTGCCGTATGCAGCTCTTCCTTACATCCAGTACCGCCTACCTGGGGTCACCATTTGATGTCTGGGTTGACATTGCTCCTGGCCTCCCTAGGTGAGAAAATGGACAAAGGGTGTGGGTTTGTTTCAAAGTAGTTGGAAAGTCCCACTATTGGATCTTCCAGGTGGGTGAGTTGTAGGCACTGTGACCCAGATGGGCTGTGTTCCCTACACAGACTTTGAAGTGTCCTCCCAGCCAAGTAAGATGGCTTCTTCCAGTTATAAGGTCCTGAGAAGCCAAACCCCTGAAGTAGAGCTGGGATACCCGGTGCCAGAATCAGCTTCATGGAGATCTAATCCTGCAGCTTCTCATGGCCATCAGTCCCCATGTTGTTTCCCCCAAATACCCAGGGAGGAGAGAGCTTCCAAGTCTGGCTACAATCTCTGCTAGGGCTTAAAACAAGTTTTAGATTGTGGCCAAGATTGGAGAACTGTTATTTTCTATTTCTTCAAAAAATGAATGAAAAGCCTAATTGCATATAGACCCTCACTCAGATGGTGGTGACCCTCTTGAAATGTAGTGCAGTCCCTGGGCCAGTGTCTTGCCTGTCTGTCT
>NW_004524893.1:946616-949911 GCF_000260255.1 Octodon degus | reverse complement strand
TTCCTACATTACCCCTCCACATTTTAGGACTACCTATGAATTTTTACTAACAGTAGCACACATATCAAAACATACCAATTCCAGCAGGTGGGTATTTGTAGCCTGAGTTTTGCTAATTACAGGCCCTTCATCTTGGGAGTGTGGGACTTTGAACCACTCCTCAGAGACTACTTTGGGCCAAACAGGTGATCAAACAGGTGCTGACTTTGATGTTGGCAGATAGAACAGTTGTTTATGTGTGCAGGTCCCTTGATCCTCCCTAAGCATGAGAGGTGGGTGTGGTCAAGTTCAAGGGTGTCCCTGGCCTCGTTCAGTTAGGTGAATACATGAATAACATGATCAAGAACTCAGATGCACCAACCAGGCCCCTCAGAAAAGCAGCCAAGACTAGAAAAACATCCCACCCACAGGGGAGGGCGAAGGTCAGCTGGCACCTCCTACCACATTTCCAGTTGGATTTTGGCTATTTTGGGAAGGATTATAGCAAAAATCAAGGCTACAGACCCAAATACGGTTGAGAGTAAGGAGTGGCAGTGCATTGCAGATGGTCACAAAAAGGATGTGGCCCATCTGTGGTGTGAGATGGTGGCTCCGCAGGTGTCTTTCATGCATACACTTGCCAGCCTCTGGACTGACTAGAGCTGGCTGTCATCTTTCAGTGGTGTTTCTGAGGGGGCGGTCTGCTTCTCCCAGACTGTCAGCTTACGTGGTGCCCACAAGTTGGGGTTGTACTCCCAGTCTTGAGAGGCTGGTTTTTCTCTGCTGTGGTGAATCCAAGAATCTCATCCACCTTTACAGCAGTGGGGCAAATAGGATGACAGTGAGTGGGTCCCTCCAGAGGCTTTCAGGGCTGGGCATTCCATTCTCTTACCCACACAACACCTCTTGGCTTGAAAAAGTAAGCATCTGTGGTCAAACTCATGAGGAATTGTTCCTTAATCCATTGGCATTGTGTGGCTAAGGCTAAGTCTCAGAGTGAGGTTCCTAACCTCCTTTAAATTCTCCCTTATGCCCTTAATAAGAGAAGGAGATCACCCATCATAGAGAAGCCTCACAAAGGGGAAAGCCATGTCTGTTTAGTGGAGCTAGATCTAGTCCTTAGCAGAGCTATTGGGAAGACTTGGTTCCTCTTACAGTGTAGGTGAATTTCTTGACCCAGCTTGCTTAGCTTTCAAGTCTGGGGACAGTAAGTCATAAGTTTCTAAGTAATATTTAGTCTTCCGGCCACTAGCCACACCACCTCTGTGATAAATACTGCCCCACTGTCTGATCCTATGGTGACAGGAATTTCAAAATGGAGAATGATCACTTTCAAAAGGATCTGGCTACCTCAGATTCCTTTTCCATGCAGAAGGGAAGGCCTCTCTACCCAACCTGAGAATGTGCTCACAACAACTAGCAAATCTTTATAGCTATGGACTCTGGGCAGCTCAGTAAAATCCACAATCACATTTGTAAATGGGCTTCTCTGACACTCTGTATCCTAGGGCCCAGGTCAGATGCCAGGAGATTTTATGTGAAAACCTATGCTTTTACCTAGAGGTGGGGAGGAGCCTCAACATGCAACCAACTCCCATCCAGACCATGAAGGCACTGAGGTCATGGATGAGGTGTTATTGAGGACACATTTCACACTGTTCACCCAGCACCAGGGCTATGCTGGAGAGCTGTGGGCCACAGAAATGTTAACTCACCATGTTCTTAAGAGTTGTTTGGCCTTTGTGGGTGTCATGATCCAACCCATTGACAAAAGCTGGCACCAGAGCTGCAAGAATTGCTAAATAGACAGTTTTAAGCTTCCACCATCTGCCTGGGAGGTAACTTCCATCCTTAGGCCTAAACCAAGCAATCTCATATTGTGAGTAATGAGGATCCCATTCCATTAATGGACTAGGGAACAGTACAGTGCCTATGGCCATTTATTTTGCTATTCTCCTGGTGGACACCAGTGTAGCTTCTAGGACTGCTTTAGGGTTTCCCAAAGAGACTGTGGTGTCTCCCCTTTGATGCTCCCAACAGAGAATGGCTGCCACTCTATTAAGGGTTTGTACAGCATCCAAGAGTACAAGGTCTTCCATGCCATGCGTCCAAGGTTTTCTCTCTTTGAGGTTATCAGGGCTTTTTCCTTATATAGAGCCCCATGAATATGAGGGGCATGAGGGCATAGAGTCCATGTAGAGCTTGACATTTATTCCTGCCACCAGCTGAAGTACATGGGTTAGTGCAGTGAGATGCACTTCCTGTGCTGAGGTCCTTTTTGGCAGAGATTTTTGCCTCAGTGATGAAATTTAAGGTCAGCACAGTGTACTCTGCAGGTGTTCTCCTTCTTCCACAAGACCACTAACATCTGTGAAATACTCAGCACTGGGATCCTTGAGGGGCTTGTCCTCTAAGTCTGGTCAGCTGGAGCACACCTCATCCATGACCTCAGTGCCTTCATGTTCTGGCTGGGAGTTGGGTTGCCATGTTGAGACTCCTCCCCACCTCTAGGTGAAAGCATAGGCTTTCACATAAAATTTCCTAGCATCTGACCATCTGGACATTCACTAGCCAGCATTGTCCCTTGTCATTATTGTCAGTACTGAGTGTGGCACTCACACTGTAAATTCTTGTCCCATAGTCAGTTTGTCAGCTCCTGCCACTAAGAGTGCTGTACCTATGAGAGCTCACAAACAAGGTGACCAGACAGCCCTGGGCCACTGAGTTGAGTTTCTTGGAAAGAGTGCCATCAATTGATGCTAGAATCCCAACATCTGGGTTAAAACTTCCGCCACTATCCCACATACACATGAAGATAGAAAGTAAAAGGCCTAATCATGTATACAAGGCCCAGGGAGTGTGTTGGTGAGGACCTGTATGATACCTTCACAGGCTTTTTCTTTTCTGTTCATATAACAGAGGTTCTTGTTCCCCTTTGTTGTGGGGAACTGAGAAGTTAGGTACCCAGATCCTACAGAAACCTATGACTCCAAGGAACTCTAGAACCTGGTGACAGGTCATTGGAACTAGGACTGAGCAAATCAATTCTTTTCTCTCAGACCTGAGATGGCATTGCTCTGGGGACAGGTGGAAACTGAGCTACTTATCCTTCTCCTGGCAAATTTGATCCTTCTTTTTTAAGATCTGGTAGCTGGCTTCCCACAAGAGAGTGAGGAGCAGATGTGTCCTTTTCCTTCAGCCTTTCTGTGTTTGGCTAGTTCATAGCAGAAATTCTACAGACAGGAGTAAGGTCAGAAACTGCAGGTCAGTGACCAGTGCTGTGAAGAAAAAGATCAGGGAAGTTTTGAACCCTTGG
>NW_004524893.1:944478-945711 GCF_000260255.1 Octodon degus | reverse complement strand
CTTGAATAACCTGGTAGCACTGCTTGGTGTTGAACAGGGTTAGGAAGAGTTGCCAGCAGCCAGTCCCTGCGGGGCAGTGGGTCTGGATAATGGACTGTACCAAGTCAATCATTGCCTGGGGTTTCTCAATATATAAAGGTATATGGTCCTTCCCATTAAGGCAGTCAGTGTTGATGAAGGGTTGGTACACATCACATGTTCCCTCCTTGGATCTGCCCCTGCAGGTCATAGTAAATGGGTACCTGAATCTCTCAAAGTGGCATCTGTATGGTGCCTCAACAAGATTTGAGCATTAAGCATTTGGAGGAGTTCTCTTTTGATGGGTGCCCACAGGTGTGTCAGCTGGGCAGTCAGATGGGCAGCTCAAGAGAGGCCATCATCAGAAGGGTCTTCAGGGAGCCTTGGATGATGCAGGGAGAAAGGCAAGCCATAGGAGGCTACTGGATCTAGGTCAGCCTGTGGAGTGGGGACAGACAGTGGTGGGCACTGTAGGACATACAGAGGTGGGAATTCTGATCCTCAGGAAAGAATCAGTTTGTTTGACTTTGGTTGATATTTGGAGGTGGCTGTTACCCTAGCCATCACCACTCTATAGTTCTCGTTGCAAGGTTTCAGCCAATGTGACTGAGACAGGACCAGTCTTGCTAAGAGTCAAGGTAAAGGATTGGGCAGGATGGCTGGGTTGCCCTGCAACAATCCTGAACACTTGGTTAATTACCTCCTTCTCAAATGCGTCTTCAGCAGATCACCCTACCCTGAACAGCAGCCAATCAGTTTCACAGAAGGCCCATTTTGTTCACATGCAAACACACAAGGACTCCAGCTGAGCACCAGAGCCCAGGGCCTTAGGGCTATGGATATCTTCCTCACAGAACTACTGGGGCATCACCAGTACTCCAGTGTACCACCCAGTTCCTGAGAGTTACTGTTTCAGTTTTTATGAAACTTACTCTGAGAACTTTGGAAGGCTATCAGTTTCTCTTGCCAAAAACAAAACCACCAAACTCAAGTTGTGTCTTACAGAATCTGGAGGTGGAGCTCCCTGAACTGCTTCCTGATCCTCTGGATTCCATTGTGCCTGGACCTCTCACCTCAGCTTGCTGGCAAGGGCCAACCTCCCTTACAGTCAAACAAATGCTGGTGAGAGCTGAGGTCCTGTCTCCCTGTGCTCCGAGGCTCGAATTCTAGTGACAAAGGAGGTGGAAATAGACTACCTCTGAATCCTGGATGAGC
>NW_004524893.1:942184-943248 GCF_000260255.1 Octodon degus | reverse complement strand
TCAGTTTCTTGCTCAGTTCCTAGTGGCTGCAGGTGGAGATCTCCCCCATGGCCTCAGCCAAGCAGCTCTGCTTGGGGTCTGTGCTCATCTCCACTGCTGCCGCTGTTGCATCAGCCACAGGATGCAGACGGTCAATGGGAAGGACGTGTGGTGCAGAGAGGCAGTGCAGGGAGTGCTTGGATGTGCGAGCTCTGGAGCCAGGCACTAAAGTGCAAGTCCTCCATCTGCCTCCTGTGAGCTGTGTGACTGTGCAAACTACTTAGTCTCTGAGCCTCGGCTGGGTCATCAGAGAAGCCCAGCTGGTAGACCATCCAGCTTGGAAGGCTTCATGGAGTGTGTGTGGATGGGTCAGTGCATTTTTAGTGCTCAGAGTGGCCCAGGCACCATAGCTGGGAGCATTACTGTTTGGGCACCTGTGGTTTGCTAATGAGGCCAGGAGGGCTGCCTGGGATAATCACAGCAATCACTGCTGGAGGCTGACTTTCAGACTATTTGGCAGGAGGGCCTTATCTAAGGCTTGCTTGAGGGGACCCAAAGCTCAAGGAGGGGAAGGACTGTGGGCTGACTGCCGATGTTTCAGGGGCCACCTCTCTCCATGCACCATGGGGCTGCTCAGGTCTCCCTGGGGTGGGTGGTGGCCTGGGATGCCTGGAAGATGAGATTTGCAGGGCTGTCACCCAGGCCCCAGCCCAGGCTTGATGAAGAACAGATGTAGGCTGGGCCTGCCTATCCCTCCTTGGCTGGCTGGTGGGGTGGGAATGGCTTTCAGATGGGCCTAGCTCTTAAGTGACTGGGTCTGGGGCCCTGGGGGCCTCATCCACAGCCTCAGACCCTCTGGCTCTGGTAGATACCCAGTATCATAGCTCGATTTATGCCAGGTGTCCTTTTGACTACTTGCTGTAGCCCAGATCAAAAAGAAAAAGTCCTAGAAGAGTCTGAGAAATACAAATAATATTTGCAGATGAGCAGTGTGGAAAAAAGTGAAAAGAAACCAGTCAGAGGGGATACTGTCCCTCTATTTATTTATGTGTGTGTGTGTGTGTGTGTGTGTGTGTGTGTGTGTG
>NW_004524893.1:934134-939954 GCF_000260255.1 Octodon degus | reverse complement strand
AAGACAGGGGCACACCCCGGAGAGGACAGGAAATTACACTTTACCCAATGCCATCACGGAAGATTTAAACAAATATTAGTCCTCATTGATACCTGATGTCTCTGATTGTGTGATCTATTGTAGCCCACATTTTCATTCTTTTTTTTTTTTTTTTTTTCAGAACCAGGGTTTGAACTCAGGCCCTTGCACTTGCTAGGGAAGCGCTTATTCCACTGAGCCATCTCCCCGGCCCCACAACCCACTTTTTCAGACATGCCAGGAAATATTCTGGCCTGCTTCTCATATTTTGCTTGCCTCCTCATCTTAATAGCAAAACGTATTTGTTGAGAGCTTAAGATGACGGAGCAGATGACAGCCCATGCTTCTCCTGACAAATTCACCAGAACGATTCTTGACATACAGGCACTAACCCTTTTCTCATTGCCCTCTGATAGGATTTTTTCTTGCCTAGTGTGAACCTCAGTATCCCAAGGCAGTCAGAGAGCACATAATCCCCAAAAGGTAGAGCCTACAGCACCTTTCAGCTGGAAGAAGCTCTATGAAGATAGAGACCTCCACTACATCAGCATCCCAGAAAGGATTATGGGGATTATGTCTCTCAGCAGAAGTGAGGGAGATTAATGTAGTGCAAACTGGTTGAGCAAGAAGGCATGAACTATTGATCAAGGAGACCCAGAGTGCGTGAGCAGAACTCAAGAGTTTTGGGTGATTGCTCAAGTTCCCAGGACATGGAACAGGCAGATTATTCAGAAAGCACTCACTTTAATTCTTTGTTTACATCTTGTGCACAATCTAGTGGGCCTTTCATAGGACTGCCTAGATTTGACATCAGGCCATGTGAGTTTTGGATAGATAGGACAAGCATCCTAAATCCTTTGTTTGCATGGGGATGAGGCAATTCAAGGAACAGAATAGGCCTGGGGAGATAGCTCAGTAGAATAAGCTCCTGCCTGGCAAATGCAGCATCCTCAGTTCAATCCCTGGTTCTGGAAAAAACAAAACAGAAGAACAAAAGGTAGTGACCTTACACCTCTATCATAAACCTATGCCAAGCTTCCCTGCCTTGGAGCCAGTTGACTATGGACTAAAATTTTAACAAATTATTAGCCAAAAGAAACCTCTCTTCTTTCATTTTCTATGTGTCTGGTATTCTTACTCATCAATTAGAAGACAGCCACATCCCTGGGTTTATCCCTGGGCTGTGTGGGACCTACTCTGGGTATCTGAGTATGCAGGGGCTTCCTAGTGAAGGGATTTTGTGTTCCCACTACATTACTTATTTTCTGAGCCTTGGATTCTCTGTTGGTAAAAAAAAAAAAGTGAATAAACATAGAACTAATTTTAGAGAGTATCATCATGACCACATAATAGGACTTCTGGGGCGAAGAAATTTAAGTGTTAAGTGTTAAATGCTGGGCACCGCTTTTTCATCAGACTTCATGCTTTGGGAATGTTTGTTGAGTGAATAAATGAGCTATCTGTAATTAAAAAAAAACCATTCCATTGAGCGTTTGTATATCTAAGCCCTGAGGGCTACACATTTCATTTTAGAGACAGGAAACAGGCACTGAGGGTCATACAGTGTCTTGCCTAGGGTTTTATAGCTGGCTGGGGGTGGAGGGTAAGAGGACTTGTGGCCTTTCTGTCTGCTCTGACACATCTCACTCCCTGGCTTCTACCCTGGGAGAGCGGTGTTGGAACTGACCTGATCCAGCTCACTGACTTCAATCACACTCATGGGTTCTGAGGCTCCCAAGATGAGGAATGGGGTTGGACTCTCCTGGACCAGCGCTGGGAAGACTCCACAACTGGGGCTGAGAAGCAGCAGGACAGGAGGCCCCTGCCAGGTGGCTTCTTCTGTGGGGCGTTTGGTGGGTGTCTGCCTGGTTGGATGGGGGCAGGGCGATGGGTGAGGCTGGAGGCTGAGTCTACGCTGCAGGACCTGCCCACTTAGGAGGCTGGGAGCTTCTGCACCTGGCTACCTTAGCAGCAGCCTCCCGTTCAGGCCTTTGTTCCTCCATGGGGGACCCCATTCCCTATTGACTGAGGAGCCCTGGTCCTTCAGTTCTCAGCTGCCTTCTGGTGCCTGAGGAGGAGGAGCTCCCTGCCCTGGGCTGTGAGTGGATTTGCCATCACCCTTCTGGATCCATCCTGTCCTCCTTAAAAAGCCTTGCATACCATCAGAAGTGATCTGTCTACACTGGTACTGAGGAAATGAGGCTGGAGTCTTTATCACTGGCACCCTGCCTGGTCCCAGGCACAAAGTGGGCAATTTGTACATATTACTAAAGAGACAATTACCTGAGACTGGCGTATCTGAATGACTTTCATGCGCGCCTCAGATTCCTCTTCTATGAGGTAGCTCACGGGTTGCCATTACGTGGTAGGAGATAAAGAACATAAAAGTGATGAGCTCATAGGAGGAAGTCAGCGTGGGTTACTAAGATAGAGATTGAAAAGTCAAGGGAATGAGACACTGTGCATAAGGCTCCTGGCAATGTCTTGGGCACAGTAGGTGTTCAGTAAATATAAGACATTTTCAGCAGCAGCAGCATCACTATGATTTTTATGGTTATTAGACTACATATTCTCAAATTAGAAACTATCCATCTACCCAGGGTTGACAGTGAAAGTAATGACTCTTCTAATCAGTTCTCAGCTTCTAAAATTTGGTGTTGCTCCTCAGTGTTGAGCGGAGTCAGAAGCAGTTGCTGCCAGTCATCTCACATGGGCATTAGATGATGCCATCTGACCAGGACAGGCAGTAGGGTGAGCTGTAGAGCAGAGGGCTCGGGTGGGTGGGGAGGGGCTCAGTGATGAAATGCAGGCAGTGACTGACTGGATCCTCTGGGGTTGGGGGAGGAGAGGCAGGCCATGTGGCATCAGATGAACTGGTGGAGGGCTGGCAACAGAAGAGCTGGTGGCTGGAACCAGTCCAACTGGTAGGGAATGGCCAGGAGTGGGAAGGCTGGAGATACAGGTTCTGGCAGCAGCTGCGGTGGCCATCAAGGGCTAATAATACATCTGCAAAGGAGGAATCCTCAGGAAGAATGGGGTTTTTGGTTTCCTTTTTTTAAATTTCTTTTTTTCTTTTTTCTTTCTTTTTTTTTTGACGGAACCGGGGATTGAACTCAGGCCCTTGCGCTTGCCAGGGAAGCACTTATTGTACTGAGCCATCTCCTTGGCCCCCCTTTTTTAAAATTTCTAATAAGGGCCTTCACATTTTTAAGAGAATAAAAATATTTAGAAAATTGGAAATTGGGCTGGGGAGATAGCTCAGCAGTATAAGCACCTGCCTGGCAAGTGCAAGACCTTGAGTTAAATCCCTAGTACCACAAAAATAAATAAATAAATAAATAAATAAATAAATAAATAAATAAGCAAACAAATAAATACATAAGAAATGATACAAAATTTCACTAAACAAAATGATAGGAATAAAGGTTGCTATATTTCAAATACTGTTGTATTCAAATTAATTGTTCAGGTTACAGATATAAGCATGTAAAATTGGTCGAAAATTTTAAAAAGAAGAAAGAATTTAAGCGTTAACTTTTCCTTTCAATAGACCACTGGACATCAACAGAACAATTATCTAAACTATGCTGTGACTATGCATGTGTACTTTTCCCACTTCTACTGTCCTTCTTTTCTCCTTTCCCTCTTCCCAGTTGTTTCTTCCCTTTAAACAGTTTCTTTCTCCTTCACAGTATCTGTTGTACCTTTCAGATTTCACTTACTCTTTCAGTTTCTTACACTGGGGAGACCATATGATGGTTACACATGTATGTCTGATTCACTTCACTTATGAATATAGTGTCTAGTTGCAGTCATTTACCTACAAAAGACTCCAGTTAATCTTTTTAATAGCTAAGTAATGCTCCATTGTGTAAAACTATCATATCTTTTTTAAAATCTATTCCTCAGCTGATGGGCATTTGGGTTGTTTCCAAGGCTTAGCTATGACAAATTGTACTGCTATAAACATGGGTGCACATATATCTCTGTAGTATGAAATTTTCAGCTCTGTAAAAACATGTAGGAGGGGAATAGGTGGGTTGAATGGGACCTCCAATTCTAGTATTTTGAGGAATCTCCATACTAATTTGCACAGTGGTTGTACCATTATGCACTCCCACCAACAATGGAGAAGGGTTCCTTTTTCCCCCGCAGCCCTTCCAGCATTTGTTATTGGTTAACTTATGATAGCCATTCTTTCTGGTGTAAGATGGAATATCTCAGCACTTTAATTTACATTTCTCAAATGACCAATGATGTTGAATATTTTTTCATATATTTATTTGTCATTTGTATTTCTTCATCTGAAAAGTGTATATTAATTTCAGATGTTCATTTTTGATTGGATATTTGAATTTTGGGACCCTGATTTTTTTTTTTAATTCTTTGTGTTCTAGTAGAAGCTCTATGTCTGAGAGATAGTTGGTTAAAAGTTTTTCCCAATTCATGGGTTTTGCTTCTACTCTATTGATGATTTCTTTTGATGTGCAGAAACTTTTCAAAAAGATGAGATCCCTGTTGTTGATTCTTTGAAGTATTTCCCATGCAATTTGATTTTTGTTCATGAACTCTCTGCCTATCCTTATGTCTTCAAGATTTCTACCTACTTTCTCTTCCAGAAGATTTAGTATTTATGTTTTAATATTTAAATCTTTAATCCACTTTGACTTTAGTGTATGACAATAGACATGGGTCTATTTTGAGCCTTCAGCATGTGGAAAGCCAGCTTTTCCAGCACCATCTTTTAAAAAAGCTATCTTTCTTCCAGTGAACATGTTTGGCCCCTTTGTCAAAGATAAGGTGACTGAGTGTGTGTATAGTTGTCTTTGCATCTTCTAATCTGTTTCATTGATCCTTAGGTCTGATTTTTGTCAATACCATGCTGATCTTAGTATAGTAGCTTTGTAGCATAATTTCAGGTCAGGGATTGTGATGTTTCCTACCTTACCTTTGTTACCCAGGATTGCTTTTGCTATTCTTGGTCTCTTCTGGTTCCAGATGAATTTTTAGGAACTTTTTCCTTAGATCTGTGAGGAATACTAATGATATATTAATCAGGATTACACTAAATCTATATAACAATTTTGCGACTATAGCCACTTTCAACATGTTGGTTTTTTCCTATTCAGAAGCAAGGAATATCTTTCCATTGTCTTTTTCTTTTATATGATACAGAGCATCACTGTGCAGTTTAGGCTGATAGTGATCCTCCTCTCTCTTCCTCTCTAGTGCTGGGATTATAAACAGGTGCCACCATGCCTGTTTTCAGGGCTGGCATGGCATGAGGTACCAGGGATGGGGACCTTGCACTTGCCAAATGGGTGCTTATGCCACTGAGCTATATCCTCAGCCCTATCCTTCCATTTTATGAAAACTTCTTCAATCTTTTTCTTCAGAGTACTATAATTTTTAGTATATAGATCTTTTGCTTCTTTGTTGGATTGATTCCTAAGTATTTCATTATTTTGAATGTTACCGTGAAAGACATAATTTCCTAATTTCTCTCTCAGTGTGTTTGTTGTTTGTGTACAGATATGCTATTGCTTTTTCAGAGTTGACTTTGTATTCAGCTATGCTACTCAATTTGGTTATTAAGTTTACAGGCATTTTGGTGGAGCTTTTGAGGCCTTCTATATAGAGTATTATATCATCTGTGAATAATGATGATTTTATTTCTTCTTTTTCAATCCTTGTTCCTTTTATTTCTCTCCCTTGCCTAATTGCTCTGGCTAATATTTCCAGAACTATATTGAGTAGGAGTGGTTACAGTGGACATCTTTGTCCTGTTCCTAATTTTATATT
>NW_004524893.1:930199-934034 GCF_000260255.1 Octodon degus | reverse complement strand
TTATTTATTTATTTTTGCGGAACCAGGGATTGCACTCAGGCCCTTGCGCTTGCCAGGGAAGCGCTTATTCCACTGAGCCATCGCCCCGACCCCTCTGTTCCTAATTTTAAAGTGAAGGCTTTCCATTTTTGTTCATTTAGTATGATGTTGGCTGTTGGTTTATTATAGATGGGTTTTTATCAAATTGAGGTAAATACCATCTATTTTGAATTTATCTAAATTGTTTTTATCGTAAATGAGTGTTGGACTTTGTCAAAAGCCTTTTCTGACATCTTTTGAGATGATCATGTGATTTTTGTTTTTGGCTCTGTTGGTGTGATTGAATTATGTTTAATTGATTTGCTTATATTGAACCATGCCTACATTCCTGGGATGAATCCTACTTGGTTGTGTATAATCTTCTTGATGATTTGCTACATTCTATTTGCTAGTATTTTATCGAGTGTTTTTGCATCGATGTTCGTGAGGGAAATTGGCCTGTAGCTCTCCTTTTTGGTTGGGTCTTTCTCTGGTTTTGGTATCAGGCTAATCCTTACCTCCAGGAACAAATTTGGGAGAATTGTTTCCCTTTCATTTTCACTGAAGCATTTGAGAAGAATTGGCATTAAATTTTCTCTAAATTCTGTGTGGCATTTAACTGTGAATCCCTCAGGACCTGGGCTTTTCTTTGTTGCTAGTTTTTTAAAATTACATTTTCAATTTCATTAACTGATATTGGTTTATTCAGAATTTTTTTTTATCTTCTTGGTTGAGCTTTGGTAATTTCTATGTATTCAGGAATCAGTCTATTTCTTCTGCATTTTTCCATCCTTGAGAGTAAAGATTTTGGAAGCAGCTATTGATGTTCTTCTGAATTTATATAGGATCTGTAGTTATTTTGCCTTTTTTTCTTCCTTATTGCATGAATATGAGTTTTTTCTTTCCTTTATTTTGTAAAGGAAGTGATTATGGGTTTATTGATTTTATTTATTCTTTTGAAGAACCAACTCTTGCATTCATTAATTCTTTGTATTGTTTCCTTAGTCTCCATTGCATTAATTTCTTCTCTGATCTTTATAATTTCCTGCCTTTTTGGGCTTTTGGCTTGACTTGCTCTTGTTTTTCTAGGAGCTTGAGGTGCAGCATAAGGTTGTACATTGGGATTATTCTAATTTCCTGATGTGGGAATTCACTGCCATGCATTTCCCTCTTAGGACTGCTTTCATTGCATCCTACAGGTTTTGCATTTTTGTTTCATTGCAAATATTGTTTAGTTCCTTCTTTTTTTCTTTCCTTCTTTAATTTCATTTGTGATCTATTAATTGTTCAGGAGGTTGTTATCTAATTTCCATGTGTTTATGATTGGAGTTTTGATGATTTATTTTGTCAATAATTTCCAATTTCGGGCCAGGGAGATGGCTCAGTGGAGTAAGCGCTTCCCTGGCAGGCACAAGGACCTGAGTTCAATCCCCAGTTCCACAAAATAAATAAATAAATAAATAAATAAATAAATAAAATAATAATTTCCAATTTCATTGTACTATGGTCAGATAATATGCATGGGATAATTTCAATTCCTGCTATGGTTTGTATGTAGTTATGTCTTCAAAGCCTCATGTAGTCATTGGGGTGGGCTTCTAGAGTTTGTGATTAATTCATGATTCAATGTTGGGTTTGTGGGTATGAGTGCTACACCCATCCTGAGGTTGGTAGCCTGAATGTAATATAAGGAAGGGAGAGAGGCTTGTTCTCTGCTGCTGTTTTTCCTTTTTTGCACTTGCTGTTTTGCCATTTTCTGCCACCATGAACTGCTGCCCTCTGCCATATGCCACTGCCTTAGAGCCAGCTGATTGTGGGCTGAAACTTCCATAAACTGTGAGCTAAATAATCATTTCCTTCCTTAATTTTGGGTGACAGATATTTTGTCCCAGCAATGAGAGAAAAGTAACTGAGACAATACATTTCCATTTACTTAAGCATGTTGTATTTTATAGTATATGTTCTATTATGGAGAACAGCCTTGTGCATCTGAGAAGACTGTGTATTCTGATGTTGGATGGAACACACTGTAAAGGTCTACTAAGTCCCATGTTCACAAGTTTGGTTTAGTTTTGCCATCCCTTTGCTGACTTTTTGTCTAGTTGACCTATCTCTCTGTGACAAGGGGTGTTAAAATCCTCCATTACAACCGTGTTATTGCTCATTTGATTTTTTATGTCTGTTAAAATTTGTCCTATATAGTTGGGTGCGCCTACATTGGGTGCATATGTATTTATGATTGTTATATCTTCTTCTTGTAGTTTTCTCCTAACAATTGTGTATTTGTTTTATGTCTTTAAATATTTTTTTTGGTGGAACCAGGGATTAAACTCAGACCCTTGCGTTTGCCAGTCAGGCGCTTATCCTACTGAGCCATCTCCCCAGCCCCTAAATAATTGTTTAGGGCCAGGGATATAGCTCAGCAGTATAAGCACCTGTCTGGCAAATGCAAGGTCCCAAGTTCATCCCCAGTACTGAAAAAAAAAAACAAACAAACCAAAAACCAAAAACCAAATCTGTAAATAGTTATTTATTTGAAGTTCACACTGTCAGTAACCACAATAATTATGCCTGCTTTTTGGGGGTTCCTGTAACAAGGAGCATTGTTTTCTGTCCTTTTACTTTTAGTCTATGAATTTCTGTTTGAGTTAAATGTGTTTCTTGTATACAGCATGTTGTTGGATTTTGTTTCTTGATCCACTCTGCCAGTCTGCTTCTCTTTATTGATGAATTGAGGCCATTTACACTGATGGTTAAAACTGATATATATTGGCTTATCTTTGTCACATTATTTTGCTTTAGGTTCCCTAGTTTTCCCTTCTATTTGGTTGCTTGTTCGGCTTGGTGGTTCCTTTCTGTTCTTGAAGTTATGGTCATTTTTATATCTTTCTAGAATATCTGTCAGTACTCTTTGTAGTGTTGGTTTGATGGTCAGAAATTTCTTCAGTTGTTCTTTGTCATGGAAGTATCTTATCTCTTCATTGACTTTAATAGATAATTTTTCTGGGTACATTGATCTGGCTGGAAGTTTTCTTTCAGGACTTAAAATACTTCACTCCAAATTCTGTTTGACTTGATATTTTGTGTTAAGAAATCTTCTGTGATGGACTTTCCATTATGAGTGATCTGATTATTTTATTGAAGCTTTTTTAAAAAATATATTTGGTACAGGGTCTACAGGGTTTCACTATGTAGATTGGACTCTTAGTTTTCAGCCTCCCAAGAGCAGGGATTACAGGCATGTGCCACCATGCCCAGTCTCTATCTAACAGCTTTTAATATTCTATTATTTTCCTGAATTTCTTGGATCTTGATTATTATGTGTCTGGGTTTAGATTTATTTTGACTATGGCTAAGTGCAGTTCTATATGCCTCACTTAACTGTATTCACATTCTTTTCTCATTTTAGATAATTTTTGCTACTACTTCTGCCAATAGTCTTTTTATGTCATATGAGTTGATGTCTGCTTTTTTTCACCTATTAGTCTTATATTGTTATTATTTTCATCTTCTTTCAGCTGTTGAACTGTTATTTCCTGATTCCTTGTCATTTTTAAGAGTGTTTTTCCTTTTGTAATTGCTAGCTGCGATGCTGTCTTCAAAGTCTAAAAGTCTGTCTTCAGTTTCATGCAAGTAGTGTTTTTCCAGCTTTCTATGGAATTCTTAATTTCCTGGATATTTATTTGAGCCTGTTTAACACATTTTAACCTGAGAGATTATTTGTGATTTGATTTTTCTACAAGTTGATTGAGTTGTTTCTTTGGGTTTATTTTTTTATTTTTATTTTTTGCATGTAGCAGTATTTTGACATCAGTTA
>NW_004524893.1:913495-928548 GCF_000260255.1 Octodon degus | reverse complement strand
GAGCTTAGCTAGAGTTATTACCTTAGCACCAGGTCCGGATCTATGCAGTTCTGATTCCTCCAGTGTTGTTTGGTTCTGGATGTATGCTCCACTTCTTTCTGCTGCAGGCGTTAGAGTTGAACCCTTTGTGTCTCTCTGGGAAGATGTTCTGCTCCTGAATCAGCTGGATGGGTCTTGCCTCTAGCCTCTTTGCAGGGAGTTCTGCTGAAGGGTCCCCTGCTGGGCCTGCAGCCTGGGTCCAATGAGGATCCGTGGCCCTGGGTCGTCTCCCTCACTGCCGGGCCTGCACTCTGGGTCTATTCAGGATCCTGCCATCCCCCGGTCATCTCACTCACTCCCCGGGCCTGCGCTCTGGGTCTATTCAGGATCCCCGCGGCCTCGGTCGTCTCACTCACTCGCCGGCCTGTGCTCTGGGTCTATTCAGGATCCAGAAGGCCCTCAGTCGTCTCATTCACTGGCCGGCCTGCGCTCTGGGTCTGTTCAGGATCCCGTGGCCCGGGTCGGCTCCTGATTGAGTTGTTTCTTTACTTCAGTTGCTATCATTTCAGAAATTTGAGATGTGTGACTTCTAAGTTTTTCTGTGTCTGTGTCTCCTGGATTTGCTGTGGAGGGGGATGAAGTTTGAGATTGCCTTTTTCTCCTTCATTTTGACAATTTTGAAGCTCCTGAAGTTCACCGTCGATGAATGCCACTTCTGCCATGGTGAGACATGGGACACTGCCCAGGACCCTGAACTTCCCTGGGTTTTAGCTTCCCTACTGATACCACTGAGGGTGGGTTGAGGCTCACCAAGGCTCCTGAAACTTCCTGGGTCTCAGTCTGGCTCTGTGAAGGTGAGGTGTAGTTCAACGAGGCTCCCATGCTTGGGCGACTGTGGGGTGCATCTCACTGAGGCTCCTTAAGCTGTCTGAGACTCAGTGTGGCTTTCTTGATGGTCAAGAATGGAGTTTTTGTTCAGGAAGTCTTTTGTTTCTGTTCAAGTAGGGAGCCAGTTTGGTTTTATTTTTACTCTGTAGTCATCACAGATTCCTCTTTTGAAGCTCTTTATCATGCCATCAAAGATCGTGGGTTTACTCTGGCTGGCACCCATTCTATCTCCCTACTGTGTGGGTGGTGTACCCTTGAATGATGATGATGCAACAGGCAGAGTGGGAGGTCCTTCAGAGAGAGACCACTCAGATGCCCACCTGGCTGCTTGCCTTTCAGCATTGCTGGGACCATCTGGACTGCAGAGAAATTGCCATAGATTATTTGTTTTGTCCTGATTAGGCATGTCAATGAAACTATAGATCGGGGCCCAATAAAACTCTGTAGCTCTGAAGTCGCGGAGGGCCTTTTTCTGTGGAGCACAGATGGAATGGCCTAATACTTCGCCATCCATTACTAACAGTTGCATAGTCATTCACCCAACCACTCCACATTCACTCAGAGGTTAAACATTCCCATTGTCATCAGGGGTGGCCCAAACTGACACACTGACTATAGTTGACCAGATTTTCTCTTCTTGAGACTGGGCAGGATAACTGACAGGCTGACTGGGGTGCCCTGTGGTCTTACCTTATCTAAATACTGAACTGACTAACTGTCTGTTCCCTTTGTTTGGACTCAATAAGACCTGTGAGCACCAAGCAGAGGCCTCCCTCGAGTCCTGGCCTCATGAGGGAACTCCAAGAAAACCTGGAGGGGGCACCTCCCTGTCTGGGAGCCAGAAGAGGTTCTTCCTTTGGCCACCAGGCCTCAGCCGGTGACCTAATGGGTAAGCATGGCTTTCCCATCAGGGAGCTAAGAAATGTTGCAGAAAACAGACAAAACACAGGAAAAACAGCACCGAGGAGGATAGGAGGAAGCTTATTGCAGCAGGGGGCTTCTGACTTGAATAGTCAGAGCCCTGCCTGGTAGAGTTTCAGGGATTTGAAATGGAAAATGAGTGAGGCTATTCAGGGGAAGATTGGGTGCATGTGATTGGAGGGTTGCTGAAGGAATTTGAACATCTTACGTTACATTGTAAGGCTGTCAGTTATAAAAGCGTGGGTTACACAAAGGAAGAAATACCCTGGTACATTTTAAGTTACATGGCAAGGCCATCAGTTTACAAAGACATTTGAGGAAGGGGTTACACAAAGGAAGGAGTGTTCTGTTATCAGGCCTGCCTGCCGGATATGTGCTTGGTCTTGGCGGACGTTCTGGGCCGGCTTTTGCTTCAAATTTTAATTTTTACCTTCAGTAGGAGTATGATACTTTTCACCTGAGGCCGTGTGTTTTGGAAAGAGGTTATGCAGTGACTTTCCTGAGGGCTGCTGTCCCTGTTCTGTTGAGATTACCATGTGGCAGCAGGGGAAGGAAGAGTCCCTCACCTGCGCTGTTTGAAGACTTCTTTTTTTTTTTTCCCCATAATTTTATTGAGAAACAAATAGCAATGAGACAGTTTCAAATCAAATTGGTAGGACAGTTCCAATAATTAACACATTGTATACTGCCTTCCTAGTGGTTTTTTGTTGTACAAGATTCATCATCCCTTTTTTTTTTTTTTTTTTTTTTTTTTGCGGAACTGGGGATTGAACTCAGGCCCTTGCTCTTGCCGGGGAAGTGCTTATTCCACTGAGCCATCTCCCCGGCCCCTATCATCACTTTTTTTTTTCTTTGTATTTTTTTCAAAGTTTTATTGATAAACAGATAGCAATGAGACCGTTTCAAATCAAATCAGAAGTACAGTTTCAACAAATAATACACTGCATATATTCTTAGTGGTTAATTGCTGTATGTGTGGGGGACTCAGGTCAATAATTTCTGACATTGCCAGGTAAACAGAAGACCCAATGCTATTATGGTCTACTGGACTCTTTTAGAATATTTTGCTGAGTTTACACACCTATAATATTCAATAACGGAACTTAGAAAAAATGAGGTATACCGATGAATGTCCATTTTGTATCTGTGTATTCAAAGTGGTTACGATAGATATATAGTTGCATTCTCTTAATGAATAGAATGATTTGTTCTAATGGTGTTTGTGTGAAGACTTCTTCAGAAAGTTTGTGTCTGGACCGCTGCCCGGTTTCTGAGCTACATCTCCCTCTGGCGGCAGAATTTGGGAAGTGCAGGAGGCACCATGCATCGGGTGGGGCGTTTCAGGAGAGGCGCTGCTGTTGAAATACGGGGCAGAAGGGGCTGGCAAAGACACCTCAGCTCTGGGGCCCTGGCCCCTGTTCTCTCTCATGGGAACTGCATCCAGAGCTGCCAGACTATCCTGAGCCTCTGGACCTCTCCCTGACTGCCCTTCTGGGCTGTGTGACACAGATCATTGCAGAGCTGCCCTGAATTCCCAAGCTTTGCCTAGAGGAGGTAATTAAGAGTCAAGTGCCTCACAGAAGGGGTGAAGCTCTTCTTCCCCAGACCTTGGTTTTCCCATGGATAAGTGGGCAGGAGTTGTCAGGGTGGCTAATGGAGTGCCTTAGCAGCTTCAGTGCCCCTTCTGGGGATGAGCCCAGGAGTGATAGCTCCACCTAAAACAGCATTCAGGTTCCCCAAGGAAGCCAAGGTCCTGTGTGCTTTCTGGTGTCAGCCTGGGAAGATGGGATGTGGAACCTTCTGAGAGAGCCAGGTCAGGGAGGCTGGGGAAGATGGGCCTGGCAGGCACAGTGCCCTCTGGGGGAAGGAGTCCAGGCTGGGCCTCAGGAGGCCAGTGAACCTCTTCCAAGATGGTTCCTGGGGAGCTGATGACTGTAGAAATGACCTCTGGTGACTGGACACTCAGAGCCAGGTTCTGGGGTCTGGACACTTGCCCTGCTGTGCCCAGGCTGCTCCCTGTGAAAGTCTCTCTGCAGGGATGGGGCCAGTAGAAAGATGATGTGAAGAATAGAAAGAACAGGAGGAAAGATAAAGGCAGATAGGGAAAGGGAAAGAGTGAGGAGGAAGTATGGAATGAAAGAGGGAGGGGATGAAGGTAGGAGGGAGGAAGGAAAGGAAAATGGAGATGATTTGGGTCTTTCCAGATTGGCTAAGAGTTTGTTTATTCTTTTTCAGGACCAACTTTTTTTTTTTTTTTTGGTGGAACCGGGGATTGAACTCAGATCCTTGCGTTTGCCAGTCAAGCGCTTATCCTACTGAGCAGGACCAACTTTTCAACACAGGTTCTTTAAATTCTTCTCCGGTCACAATTTCTTTGATATTTGCTCTGATTATTGTCATTTTTCCTTGAAGTACCTTTTGGATTGGATTGTTTTTCTTTTTCTAAGACCCATGTGGGAGGCACAATAATTCTAGGCCTCCAATACTATTGCAAGTGAGTCTTTCTAAATCCTGTGAATCTGCCACATCATGACTCTGTGTCACATATCTCTTAATGGTCACCTGAGTGCCTCTGACCTATGAAATTCTCTTGGTGCATCAGCATTACTGGTGATGCCGACTTCCTTTTCCCCTGCCTTAAAGACTGTGTCACCTCCCCATGAATCGCGTGCTATGCCCCAGAGGTGGGACTTCCTGTTATAGCCCAATTGTCTAGTTACTTGCCTTTCACCCACGGACATCATTTCCCTATGCCTCCACTATATATACCCAGCACCTCCCCTGAATAAGACTTGATCAGAATCCTGTCTTGTCTCTATTTCTCGCATCTCCTGTCCTTTGTCCCTTCCTCAATTCCCCGCTCCTCTCCCAGGTGACCTTCGTTGACTGACCCACTAGACGGGACAACCCGGAGGTGAATTGTTAGGTTATTTGTTTGAGATTGCTCTGTTTTTGTGATGTGTTTATAGAATTCACAATTATAACTTCCTCCTTAGGTACACTTTCATTGTGTCCCATACATTCTGGTGTATTATACTGGCAATATAATATACTTCTAGAAAATGTTTTATTTCATCCTTGATTTCTTCTGTTAACCCATTGATTATTTAAGAATGCGTTATTTTATTTTCATGAATTTGCATAATTTCTGTGTTTTCCTTTGCCCCTGCTTCCTAGTTTTATTGCACTGTAATCTGAAAATAGGCATGGCATAATTTAAATTCTTTTTCATTTACTTTAGCATGCTCTATTGGCTAGCAAGTAGTTTTCCATAGAGAAAATTTCATGTGCTGTGTGTAGAAATTTTTACTCAGTTGTTGATTGGAACACTGTGTAGGTGCCCAGTCTTGAAGATGTCTTGATTACTTTCTCTTGTTGCTGAGACAAAATACTTGACACCAGAGTTGGCAAGGCAGAGGGGAAACACTTCATGGCATCAGAAGACAGAAAATGCAACAAAAGCAAAAGGGAAGAGCAAACCTCTTTCCCACCCTTATCTGGTAAGCAAACTGCCTGCCGTAGGACAGGTGTAGCCCTCACACCACCAATCCCAGCATGAGACAATGAGCCCATTGCAAGCTCTAGATTCAGCTGCCTCCAAGTAGCCCACCCCATGACTGCATGAAGCTTCGGGGAGGCATCTGGACACAAACCAGAAGAGAAGATTTTATTAAACTCATATTTCTTTGTTAACTTTTTGGTTTAGTTCATCTGTGTAGTTGTGATAGTGCAGTATTGAAGTCTCTCCCTACATTGTGTTCATGTTTACCTGAACTTTTATGTCCAGTAGAACTCATTTTATGACATTGAGTGTATGTTGTTTTGTGCATATTTGTCAATAATAGTTTTTTTTTTCTATTGTATTGTTCCTTTCACCAATATGTAGCGACCTTCTTTGCCTCTTTGGATTAGTTTTGGCTTGAAGTCCATACGTAGACTTCATACAAGAGAGTTATGCTTTCTATTTTCTACATTCCCTTGTATGTAATCTTTTTGCATCCTTTGATTTTTAATCTATTAGTTTCTTCTGGGTTAAATATGTTTTATGTAGGTAGCGTATATCTTAGTTACTTTTCTTTCATTTTTTCGTGCAAAATACCCAATACCCAAAATTAATTAATGTGGGGCTGGGGAGATGGCTCAGTAGAACAGAGCCTGAAGTCAATCCCCATTTCCACAAAAAATTAAGTAATGAAAGATTTATTTAGCTCATGGTTTGTGGAGGTCTCAGACCATAGTCAACTGGCTCCAAGGCAGGGTGGCATGGTGAGGGGCAACAGTTCAAGACAGCAGAAGACAACAAATCAACAAGAGCATCAAGGGGGAGGAGCAAGCCTCTTTTCCTCCCTCATGTTGTAAGCAGGCTGTCACCCTCTAGGGTGGGTGTAGCACTCACACCATTTCCATGCCCTCATCTTGCACAGCCTCAAGATGTTTACTGAGTGAGGGCCCTGGCCCCTGCTGAATCAGTTAGACTTCTAAACTTTGCAAGTTCAGACACTGAACAACATCCTAGAGGTAAAAGCATGTCCTCTACCCCCCCAGGATGTAGAACTGTTGAGTTACTTAGTTAAGCTTCTAGATGTCTCAAGTTGTCACAGTATGCCAACCATTAAGCATGTTATTGGATTTTGTTCTTTTTTTTTTTTTCTTGGAGCCAGGGATTGAAGTCAGACCCTTGCACTTGCCAGGGAAGAGCTTATTCTACTGAGCCATCTGCCTGGCCCCTGGATTTTGTTCTTGATCCATTTTACTAATGTGTCTTTTGATTGGGGAATTGGGACTGTTCATACTGACAATCTTAACTGATAAGCATTGATTTGTTCCTGTTCTTCTTTATTTTCCTGTTGTGTATTTTATATCATTCCTTTTTACCTAATGACTCACCCTACATGATGTATTCTTCATTTGAGTCCTTTTGTTATTGTTAACTTCATGGTCTTTAATTGCATCCTTGAGACTTTTTTTTAAAGTGCATGCTTATTGCTCGTGAGTTTTTTTAGGTGCTCTTCATCATGAAAATATCTTATTTCTCCAATTTTGAAAGAAAGTTTTACAGAATAGTTAAGTTGTTGGAAGGGATTCACTTCATTATACACTCTCTTGCGTGGCCTTTAAGGTTTGTAGTGATAATTCTGCTCTAATTCTAAAAGGTTTATTTTTATAAGTGATTCATTGCTTTTCTCTAAGTGTGTTTGTGTGTGTGTGTGTGTGTGTGTGTGTGTGTGTGTGTGTGTGTGTGAAATTTTTTGGATTTTGGCTATGATGTGTCATAGAGTCTTTTCTGGTCATAGTAATTTGGGATGATTTTATGCCTCACTTATCTATATGTTAAATTCTTTTTCCTTATTTAGAAAGTTTTCTGCTATTACTTTTTTTTTTTTTTTTAGGAACTGGGTATTGAACTCAGGCCTTTGCACTTGCCAGGTAAGCCCTTATTCAACTGTCTCCCTGGCCCCTTGCTATTACTTCAGTAAACCATTTTTTGTATGTTATTTGTGCTATTTTGTAATTTTTAAAAATTAATTCCAATTAGTCTTAGATTAGTCTTCTTTGTGACATCTAGGAACTTTCCATTTTTCATATTTAATATGCTGTTAGTATTCCTCATTAATTGGTCACCAGCAACAGCCCTGTCTTGTAGTTCTCTGTCCCCACATTGGTTACCTCTACTGCCCATACTTTTGATAGTGTTTTACCCTGACAAAATTGACTCCACTTTGTTGCCCTTCTAACCTCACCGTGTTACTGTTTTGTATGTGTCTGCCCCTCCCAACTCCCTCACCCCTGTACCCCAAGCCTTATCTTGACAGACATCTGTACCCCAAGCCTTATCTTGATCTTGATGAACTCCGTGTGCTTGCTGACCCCACACCCCCACCCAATAGATCCACCCAATGAACTAATGACCCTGCCACTGTTTCCTCCCCTCCCCTTCCCTGTTTTTGCAGTTTTCAAGCTTAAATACTGATCCTTGTCAATGCCCAGAGTGCCTCTTTGCACCTCTGCATAGAGACCGCCGCAGGGTACCTGCTAAAATAAAGCCCTTCTTTTGATTTTTGGACTTGCCTCCTCATTTGATTTTTGAATTACAACAGATAGAACTATTAATCTCCTTAATTTCTATTTGGATACTTTTTATGGAATCTAATTTATTGGCCATTCATGCTGTGCATCATTTTGTTTAGCTCTGTTGGTTTTTTAAAAAATCAATTCTTCTTTAGATTTGCTGATAATTTTGGTTTTTGTCCCATATCTATACTTATATCTACTGTGGACTTGCCAAGTGCCTTATCAATCTGTTTTGTTATCTACACGGTCGTCCTCTTATATAATTTGGCTATATGGCTTTTGGTTTCCTTCCTTTCAATGTCCTACAGATTAACTTTGTGGTAGTTTGGAGGTTTGGGGAGGAATTTTGTTGCTTTATCCTCTCATACTTCTGTTTTCTGTTTTTTGTTTGGTGTGTGTGTGTGTGTGTGTGTGTGTGTGTGTGTGTGTGTGTTGAGGCTTACAGGCTGGGAAGCTTTGTTACCAGTACGCTTTAGTTAATGTCTGCTTTTGGTGGTTCTCTCTGGTTAACTATTGGTCTTTGTCTTTATCCCAGCATCCAGACACCTTGTTTACTTGCAAGTGAAGTTTTTGGTGTATTGAGCTCTATGTTTGGATCTCCAGATATGGAGAGTATAACATTATGGTTGTTAATGACCCCAAGGCATTCCAAGAAAGCTAATTAATAGCAAGAACTAGTTTTCCCTAACCATAGTAATAAAATCAGCAACAAGAGTCTACTTGGACATTAAACTTAAGGCTCAATGATGTACCACCCTTAACCATAGATTAGAGAGCTATGATTATAGCATGAACATTAAGACAAACTAAATATTTATTCACTATTGAACTACAGTAAATCTCTATTAGATAAACAATTCAACAACACTAACAATAGAACTCTATTCAACAAGAATGACATAAAATTCACTAGGCATCTAGAGATCCATAAAGCTTAAGAAATATAATAGTAAACTAGGGACATTTGGGAATCAGGGAATGAGGAAAGTAAAATTTGAAAAACAATCAATGTCATATAAGGTGAAGAAAACAATGAGCTAGGGAATTCCATTGGTGAGTAAAGGGGCATTAATAGTGTTAGAAAACAGTTGTAGAAAAGAAAAAAACAAGAAAAAAATGAAAATAAAGATCAAGTTAGATGAAATACAAGAAAGATAAAGCAGAGGAGAGAAAAGTTGGAAGGGGAAAAAAGAAAAAGAAAATCTCTAAAGAGGAAAAAAAGGAGAAAAAAATCAAATCTTCAAAAATACTGAAAAAAGAAAGAGGAAAAAGAATTCAAAACAGAAAAAAAAAATAAAAATATTGAGACAAAGCAAACATTCATCTTTTTTCTTAAAAGAATACAAAATGGTAATAGAAAAATAGCATTAGAAATGATACAAATTCTATCACTACTTGGTATTCTTTAAAAATTTTAGGGGCCGGGGAGATGGCTCAGTAGAATAAGCGCTTCCCTGGCAAGCACAAGGGCCTGAGTTCAATCCTTAGTTTTGCAAAATAAATAAATAAATAAATACCAAAAAAGAAAATAATAGGAGTTTAGGGCCAGGGAGATGGCTCACTGGAATAAGTGTTTCCCTGGCAAGTGCAAGGGTCTGAGTTCAATCCCCGGTTCTGCCAAAAAAAAAAAAAAAAGAAAGAAAGAAAGAAAGAAAGAAAGAAAGAAAGAAAGAAAGAAAGAAGAAAGAAAGAAAGAAAGAAAGAAAAGGAAAGAAAAAAGAAAATAATAGGACTCCAACAATGGTTGCTATATTTCATGATATTATCTTCAAATTAGTTGCTTAGGTTACCCAATGTAAATGTGCAAGATTGGTTTAAAGAAAAAACAAAACAATAACTAAAAATTATATGAAATTCAAAATAAAAGAGAATAAGAATAAAAAATTAAGTATTATTGTTTCTTTTGAAAGACCAGCAGAAATCAGCAGTATGATTATCCAAACTATCCTGTATATATAGCTTAATATATCTTTTCCCTTTCTTTTGTCCTTTTCCTCATCCTACATTTTCCTTCCCACTAAACTGATTCTTTCCCTTTCACAGTATCTACTGTATCTTTATAATTTTATTTACTCTTTTAGGTTTTCATACCATTGAGACAATACAAAGTTTGCACATGTTGATTTGATTTATTTCATTTTCTAATATAGTCTCTAGTTACATCCATTTATCTACAAAAGCCTTGAATTTATCTTTTTTATAGCTGGATAATACTGCTTTGTATAAAAATACCATATCTTTTGAATCCATTTCTCAGTTGATGGACATTTGGGTTATTTCTAAGATTTAGTTATGACAAATTGTGTGTACATATATCACCGTGGTATGTTGATTTCAGTTCTTTTGGAAAAATACCTAGACCTGAATGAAATCTCTAATCCAAACTTTTTGAGGAATCTCCAAAAAGGAAATTCCTCTCCTTTTTGAGGAATTTCCATAGTGGTTGTACCAGTCTGCACTCCTACCAACAGTACAGAAGGGTTGCCTTTTCTCTGCAGCCCCTCCAGTGTTTGTTATTGGTTGACCTCTTAATGCTAGCCATTTTTTCTGGCATAATATGGTATCTCAGCATTGCTTTAATTTATATCTCTTAAATAACCAATGACGTTGAACATTTTTTCATGTGTTTATTTGTCATATGTATCTCTTCATTTATTCATCTCAGATGCCCATTTTTGGATTGAGTCTTTGAATTTGAAGGGCCTGATTCTAAAAATTCTGTATGTGTTTTAGATAGGAGTCTTTCATGTGAAGGACAATTTGGTATAATTTTTTCCCCAATTCGTGGATTTTCTTTTTACTTTGCTAGTGATTACTTTTGTTTTTGTTTTTTAAATTTTATTTTCAAAAAAGAACTTTGTATATTTGAATAAACATGCCAACAATGGAATTACAAAGTATGTTTGGAAGTCACATTAGAGCTGTTTTTTTAAGAGATTAACAAAACCAATAAGATTAATACAGAATTTTAAAACAAGATGATAGAAAATTAACAATGATTATCACATTGCATGTTGTTATCTTCAAAGTAGTTGCTCAGGTTACCAGATCCAGGCATGCAAAATTGATCAGACAATAAAAACACTAACTGTTCTTTTCAATAAACTAATAGAAATTAGTTGTACAATTATCTTAGCTATATTGTGTGTGTGTACATTTTTTTTTCCTTTCTTCTTTTCTCTTTTCCCCAATCCTAGTTGTTCTTTCCTTTTGAGCAGTTTATTTCCCCTTCACAATATCCATTGTACCTTTTGGGTCTTATTTACTCTTTTAGTTTCTTACACTGATGTTTACAAATGGGAGTCTGATACTTTTTTTTACTCAAATTTTCTTTTATTCAGTTGAACAGGTACACACAAGTATTATATACTGATTATGTATTACAAAGCAAAGGAAAAGTACTTGACTATGAGTCATAGCTAACTTCCCAACAAATTAAATAATGGTTAAAAATCCAGGTTGGCCAGGCAAGGTGGCACACATCTGTAATCCCAGCACTTGGGCAGCTGAGGTAGGAGGTTCAATGTGAGTTCAAGGCCAGCCTGGGCTTCAAGTGAGTTCAAGTCATTCTGAACTGCATAGCAAAACCTTGTCTCAAAAGGACTAAAATAAAATAAAACCCATTTCATTGCTATCTTCCTCTCATAGCTCTTCCCATGTTATGCCCACTTAAGAAAAGAAATGACTCAAAGAATTTCACCTCCCTTTTGACAGTTCTTGCCTATGACTAGAGGTCTACAATGCTATTTCTTTTTTAAATAATTTTATTGAGAAACAAATATCAATGAGACAGTTTCACAACTGATTACTGGCACATTTTCAATAATTAATACATTGCATATTATTGTCTTAGTGGTTTTCATTGTACAAGATGCAGACCTGATATTCTGTCTCAAACACTATTATAACAAGCCTCTCTATTCATTGAATTAAGAGAATGGAGCTGTATATCTATCCTAACTATTTTGAGTATATAGATACAAAAGGGTCCTTCATTTCTATCCTACTTTTTTGGTTAGTTTTGTCAGAGATGGGCATTCCATTGTCATTTAAATATTGCAGATGCTTGTATTCATCAGGATCTCCCAACATAGTCCAGTTTTGATGTGAAGAAAGTTTTCAAAAAGATCAGGTTCTAATTGTTGATTCTTTGAAATATTTCCCATGCAGTTTCATTTTTGTTAATGAATTCTCTGCCTACCTCTGTGTTCTAAAGATTTCTACTTATTTCCTCCTCAGAAGATTTAATGTTTCAGTTTTAATATTTAAATCTTTGATTCATTATGATTGTAGTTTAGTGCATAATGCTAGGCGTGGGTCTATTTTAAGCCTTTGGCATGTGGAAAGCTAGTTTTTCCAGAGCCATTTATTAAAGAGGCTCTTTCTGCCATTGAACATGTTTGGCCCCTTTCAAAGAGAAAGTGGCTGAGTGTGTTTGTAGTTATGCCTGCATCTTCTAATCTGTTCCATTGATCCTCTGTTTTGTTTTTCCAGTACCATGCTGATTTTGTCACAATAAATTGGTAGTACAATTTCAAGTCAGGGGTTGTGATGCCTCCTGCCTTTTCTTGGTTACTCCAGATTGTTCTGTTCTAGGTCTCTCCTTTATGTTTCTGAATGAGTGATTTCTTTTCAGGATCTTTAGTTTTAAAACTTAGCCTGTAACAACTTACCCCCTCTAGCTTTAGGGCCTGTGGCTTTGAGAGGCCCCACATCACAGCCCACTCTGTTCTTTCACTCCAGAGACTGTGATAATTGCCCAAGCCTAGATGTACTTTTACTCATGCTCATAAATGGACAAAGCGAACAGTCCTCTGTTCTCCACTGGATGTAAGCTGTGAGGTAGGGATTTAAGTGGACTGTTGGGCTTAAAATCAACTTATGAAGCTTAGTTGCTCCCTACAGAAGGCAAAGCCTGTGTCATTCCCAGGGGTCTATGTCTGGCCTGCATCTTCTCTGTGCCAACACCCTTATCCTCTTTTGTGGTTCTGAATGATATTCCATTTTCTGCTATTGCCACAATCAAGCTCCAGCAGCTTTCAGTACAGCAATATGAGGGGAGGATTTTTTTTTGAGGGGAGGAATGTTTTATTGCTCCAGAACTGGGAACCAGGATCTAGGACTAGGGAGAAAGAGGTAGACAGTACCCTTGTATCTGAACAGTGTCTCTGAGGCTGACAGGGAAGCTGTACAGGGTGGGGAGGCCAGTACCTTGGAACCACTCGGAGTCCCAGGGCTTAGAGGTTGTTGGCTTGGACAGTGGGTAGAACTGTGTGGCTTTTCCTCTGCTCCCAATTCTCCAAAGCTAGGGAAGAGATGCACAGGAAGCCCTCACATAAACAGACCTAAGCAAGGATGGTGACCATGAGGGATGGCAAATCTGAGAGGGGAGGGAGCAACAGGAGACTGGCCTGTTTACCCAAGCAGGCTTGAGGGGCTATTAGGGGACAGGACCCTTAGGAGGAGCCCAGCTTGGTGGCCTGTATGGCTGGCCTGCAGGAATCTCTGGTTGGCAGATGTCCAGTAATGTAAGGCAAAGTGAAAACTACTCAGAGTGGAGGTGGTGAGAACCAGAAAGTTACCATGGATCTTTGGGAGCCAGGAAAACTAGGACAGCTCCTTAGAGGAAGCAAACACTGAAGTCTTTATGTCTGCTCCACCAAGGCTGCCTGTCAGAGAGCTGCTCACATCTGCTTGCCCCTGAGCTCTTGGTTCTTCTTCGGGTCAGTAGAGGGTGTGTCCACCCACAGCGTGGCCATATTCTCTCTCCTGTGTGTTGACACAAAAGGAAAAGGGTGCATAGGGATTGTATTAAGCTTGGGATCTGGCTGACAAAAGATCTACAAACTGCTGTATAGGATTTCGGGGTAATTCTGAGGGGATTTGACTGACCTTGTACAGATACAAAAGTTTCATTTTTAGTTATATAGGTCTTGCTTTATCTTGGTCTTAAGCATTCAGCAGAAAAGTATAAAAATGGGGTATAAAAAGTAAAGCCATATTAATATACTGAGCTGTAAAAGGCTCAAGTCAACAACTTCTAATATTGCCAGTCATGCGGATAACCCACTGCTATTATGGGCTACTAGACTATACTGGATTACTTTGCTGAATTCGTGCACCTACAATATATGAAAGGCAGTGGAATACCCATCTCTGACAAAAGTAAAGGGGGATATAAATGAAGGACCATTTTGTAGTGAAAAAAATCTGTATATGCAAAATAGCATAGATATACACCTACTTTCTCTTAGTTCAATGAAAAGAAACTTTTGAACTAGTAGTGTTTAGACAAGATATCATATCTGCATCTTGTACTGTGAATAACTCTTACAAAGACAACAATGTGCAATGTATTAAATATTGCAACTGTCCTACTAACCTGTTTTGAAACTGTCTCATTGCTACTTCTTTCTCAATAAAATTAATTTTTAAAAAAAGCTTGGGATCTGGAATGGCCCCCAGAGGTTCCTGAGTTAAAGGCCTGGTCCCCAGTGTAAGTGTTCAGAGGAAGGTTTTGGGGAGTGACTGGGCCATGTGACCCTGCCCACTGGGTGAATCCATCAATGCTTCAGCACTGGGAGGTGACAGAAGCTGAAAAGCTGGCATGTCCTTAAGGGTTCTGTCTTGTCCCTCCTCTCACCCCCACTCCTGACCCCATGGAGCGAGCTGCTCTGCTCAGCACATGTTCTCTCCATGATGCTCCTCCTCACCATGGGCCCAGGAGTGGCCGAGCCAAGTGAGTGGGGGATGAAAACTCTGAAACCCTGAGCTAAGCAGACCCTTCCTCCTGTCAGCTCCCAGGCATTTTGTCATAGTGACAGAAAGCTGCGCAACACAGGTGGGGCTGTAGTGGAGACAGAGCAGTATTCATCCCCAGACCTGGCCAGGGCTTCTTCCTGCCTTTTCTCTTGTGGTATGTGTCCTGTGGGATGCATTCCCAACCTGATCTTTAGCTCTCTGGATTTTCTAAAATGCTGTCACCTTCCCATCCTGTTTATAATACCATTTTTGCCATCTGCAGCCCTACCAGTGCACACAACCCACAAGGCATACATGGTGTCTTAGTTACTTTTTATTCATTATGGGACAAATACGTGACACACAAAATGAAGGAAGGAAAGATTTATTTAGCTCACAGTTACTGGAGGGTTCAGTCCATATTCCGCTGGCTCCAAGGCAAACAACAGCAG
>NW_004524893.1:894532-912610 GCF_000260255.1 Octodon degus | reverse complement strand
GCTTTTTCAAACTTCTGAGGTTTCCACTGAGTAGGCTTTTCACTCACAGCTTCACACATTGCCCTCTCAGGGGCACACTGCCTGGCCTCCCAGGCCTTCTTCTGAAATCTGGGCGGAAGCCTTTCGAACCTCAGAATGCCTGCATTCCTCATGCACCTACAACCAAAGTCATGTGGATGATGCCAAGGGCTGCTGCCAGCTGGAGAAGAAGCCAGGGTTTCCTCTCTCTTGGCTGTAGAGGTTGAGTGCCTGGATTGCTTAGCATTCTGACTCTGATTCCGAGAAACAAATTCTCTATGTTGGCACCATTCTGTAATCTGCTGTGGCCACCTCCTCCATTCTGGAACAAGGGGCTCTGCAGCTTTCTCCTCAGAGCAAAGTCCCTCACCCTTGTGATTCTGAGGCTGCAAAGGGAAGAACCTGCCACCTCCTGTGATGCCCTCAGGACATCTTTTCTACTCTCCTGTTCTTTCTCAGCAATGGAGATCCTCTCAGCTTTGTCTTCACAGTCCACAGCCTTCCTGGTGCTTCCTTTCTGGCCAAACTCACAACATTTTAAATCATCCTTTTGGGCTTTTTGCTCTTCATTCTTAACATAAATCTGGCTAAAAGCCCTCAACAACAACCACGCCACTGCCCCAATATTTGGCTGCTTTGAAATTTCTTTTTCAAGATTAACTAGTCCGCTGTGCTTAATTTCAGTCTCAGGCAAAGTCTCTGGACAGGAGCAAAATGCAGACAACTTTTCTGCCAAGTCAAAACACAAATGATCTGGAGTCCAACAACCAATGCAGTCCTTTTTCCCAGCAGAAACCTCCCCAGCCTGGTCTTTACAGGCCGGCTTTCTATCAACCTGGTCTTCTGAGCTCTGACCAGAATCTCCCATACAGAACAGCCGAAGCTGTTCCAGCACTTCGCTTGTAGGCAACATCTCTGAACCTTTCCTATCTCTTCCCATAAGCCAGTCCCAAAAGCTTGTAATCCACATTATCACAGCAATGGCCCCACTCCCGGTACCAAATTCTGTCTTAGTTACTTCTTATTCATTGCTGGGACAAATACCTGACACACAAAATGAAGGAAGGAAAGATTTATTTAGCTCACAGTTACTGGAGGGTTCAGTCCATATTCCGCTGGCTCCAAGGCAAACAACAGCAGTTCATGCAGCAGAAAACAATGAAGAGCAGAGGAGGAGCAGCAGCTGCAGTGGCGTCCATCAAGCCTCTCTCTTCCTTCTGCGCTGACTGTGAAGACCAGCACTCCACAGTGAAGTTCCAAGCTCCACGGCTGCCGAGATCAAGCTCCTTCGAAGACACTGAGACTTCTCCATGGAAGCGGGGTGGGGCAGCTTCCTGCCTTTCTCAATTCCTGGGCCCTGCCCACCTGAAGGGTGAGGTCCCCACGCTGCCGGAGCTGATTCAGCCAAGTTGACACAATGTATCAACTAATATACATGGTAACTGAGAATGTCCTGGTTCTCAGCAGGAAGTGAGCAAGTTGACAGTGCCCTGATTCTCTTGCCTTGGGAGTGGAACTGCTAGAGGACACAAGGGTGAATATTTGAGTTTCCGAAAGTGTAGAGTTTACAGGGACCTGAGGACAGGAGAAAACATCACTGTGTTGGAGGGATTTCTAGAGCCTGAGAGAGAAATGACCAGGGTGAGGTCTTCCCACTTACTGAGTACAGGTGAAGAGGAAAAGAAAGTGCCTCATGGCACACGGGAGCAGTAGGTGTAGGGAGCATACCATTCTAGTCTACCCTGCTCTCCTAGAGAATTTGCTCAGCGATTTCTAAGCATCGGGCAGAGCCCAGGCCACAGAGTGAGCCCTCCAGGTGGTGGTATGGGCAGAAAGAAGTGTGGTAAAGTTCCAACGTGGGTGGGCTATGGTGAGCAGGGCACAGGGGCAGGGAAGGCAGCTGATTTACACCACACTATCCAGAATGTGCCCTGGCTGCTTGAGGTAGCCTGAGGTTGGTAGAAACAGGGCAAGGAAGGAAGAGAGCTGGGAGGAGGCTGTTTAAGCAGGACAACCAGCCTTCTGTGCCAGTCTGTGGACACAAGTTTTGTGAGATTATCATCCCTATTTCACAGGTGATAAAACTTGAAGGTCTGAGAAATTAAATAAGTACACAAAGCTCCAGAGGTGGCAAGTGACCCAGTCAGTACTGGACTCTACCAAGAGACCGTGCTCCATTCCTGCCACCCCGTTCTTTGCTTTGCACATGGGTGGGGATAGAGTCTCCATCAGAGGAAAAGAATCTACTAAGTGTTCTTCCTGGCAAGAGTGTAGGATATGTGGACATAGGATGACCATGGTGAAGGGCTGACACAACCTCCCAGCCATTTAGATGAGCAGACTGTTGGCTGCACTGCAGACTGGCTTAGCCCTGAGCCTGCAGGGAGTGAGGGCCCTGTTCTATTCTCTGGTGGAACATCAGATCCTACACAAGGGACTAATCCTGCAGTGTTGTTGCCAGGGCCACCCCCAGTGGATTCTGGTCACTCCGCAGCTTGTAAACTGGAAGGTATTGAGCTCCCCCTCTGGCCTGGTGGACTTGGGATGGAGCCACAGTGTGGTCCTTGACCCAAGTCCCTGACAGCCACAGGGCCAGGAGTCCCATCACTCTTTCTGGATTCTTCATCCAAGAAGGCTTCCTAGGGCCCTCATGACCACCCAGCAGCAGTATGAGCCCCTCTCTTGCCTCCCCACCCAGACATTCTATACTTGGAAGGCAAGTATGTTCCACCTATTCCACCTCTGGTTTCAAATTGATGTTCCTCTCCTCAGCATGATTCTGCTGTGGGAGCTTCAGGAATACTGCTAGCAGAACACCTGGCACAGAGTAGGCCCTCAACAACAAAAACTCCTCTTTTCCTTTTAGTTCCACAAAGCTGGCTGAGTAATTTTGCAAGAGACAGGACAGGCTGTATACACAGATTCATCCCTGACACCCAGCACTGAGCCTGGCACCCAGTGGGTAAGGAATCTATGTTTGTTTATTGAGTGAGTGAAGCTGAAATCAGGAATCCTTGGTTTCTATGTATGTTGCAGTGGGTTCAGTGGGTGCTAAAGATAAAACTGGGCATTGTGTCCCCTTTGCAAATGGAATTAGAAGGCTGCCTGCCATCTCTTTTATCTTCTTGGCTTCTGGGTTGGGAGAAAAGTCCTGTTCCCTAAATGTACTGTGTCCCATATACCCATTCTATGGAGAAACTGAGGCCCAGGGAAGGTTGGGCAAGCATAAGCTATTGGGCCTGAAGTGTGAATCCTGGAACCCAAATTTGTCACCTGGGTTGCTGCTGTTCTTGTTAACACCATCACCTCCACTGAACAGATGGGGAAATTGAGGCCATGAGTTGGCTAAGAAGGGACAGACCATGGTACCTACGGAATCAGGAGGCAGGTTTTAGATTGACTTTTCTTAGGACCATTGTTCTGGCCATGATTATTACTGCTTGTTGTTATTTGTATGTCCAGATGGCCATGAGTGTGTGGCCTTTCCCAGTTTGGGTCACAGCCCAGAGTAACCCTGGAGGCTGAGCAGGGCTCCTTCTTGGCTTCCACCCTGCCCCACAGCCTCTTGCCTGGTACACTGTGCTTTCCCACCTGGTCCCTGCTCTGCCACATACATTAGCTGCTACAGATTCTCCAGGGGCTGGTGCTACTTTGGCTGTAGGAGGCTAGAAATGCTGCTTGTGGTTTGTAGGTTGTTCTGTGTCATGCTCAGCTTGGGTGGGACTCTTCTAGCACCCAATCTGTTTTTTAGAAGCCACATTGTTCTTTGAAAAAAAAAACCTGTAGGCCAGCACTGCTGCTGTTGGCAAACAAGGCAGAGCAAAGAGAGATAAGGCAGAGCTCCTTATCCTCCCAGCTCCAGGCAGTCTGATAACACTCATGCATTTGCACAGAGAACTTTGGCCATGAATATTTGAACTTCTCACATAATTTCCCTGGCCAAAAACCTTCCTTTGTCAAGTTTATAGAAAGCCTACTTTTCTGTGTTTCCCATAGTCAGTCTATTTTACTCTTCATCTGACTGCACCCAGGTATATTAAATATTATGCCTCATTGTCTTCACAAAAGCCTGTTGGGTGATCTATACCCCCATTATACCTTGTTCTCAAACCTTGGAGGGTGAGTCCCCTCTCCTTTGGGGTCTTAAGCCTTCTGAGTCCCGTTTCCAATGGCTGAGACACTTGGTAACTTCCTCCTACCTATATTCCTACAGCACTTCTGCCATGCCAGATCTCACTGTTTCAGACAGGTTAAGCCTCCTCAGCTCTGTATCCCTTTCTTTTTCTTTGCTTGCTTTTTATACTCTCCCAGAAATTCAGTAAGAGGCTTGTCTTGCTTTTTCTGTTTTTTAAAAAACTCTTCTGCTCGTCTGGAAAAGCACTCATGGGAGCATTGTAGACATGCACCCCTCCCCCTCCCGGTGCTACTCAGTCAGGGTGAACATTGGGAACTTCATAAAGGTCAAAATGAAGGAGCAAAAGGCAATCTCAGACTTCACCCACCCAGAACAACATCTTACCCAGAAGATAAGGACATACAAGAACTTGGAAGTCACACTCCTGAAGTGTTGGAAATGATAGCAACTGAAATAAACAACTGCATCAGGCTATAAAAGAAATCAGATCACAAATAATCTCTCAGACAAAAAAAGAAATGATGACAATCATGAAAGAATTGTTCAGCGTATCTAAAAAAGGCAGATAAAAATATAGAGGAGGATAGAAAAATAATATAAATGTTGAAAAAATGCAGGAAAAAATTGGAATAATTGCAACAGATTCAAATAGGCATCCAGGAAATTAAGAATCCCTTTGAAAGCTGGCAAAACCACTTGAATGAAACTGAAGATAGACTTTCAGACAGAATTGCAGCTAGTGAATGTGAAAGGAAAGCTCACTGAACCATAACAAGGAACCAGGAAATAACAATTCAACTGCTACAAGATGATGCAAAGACAAACAATATAAGATTAATAGATGTCCATGAAACCACAATAGCCAGCAAAAATGACATAAAAAGACTATTTATAGAAGTAGTAGCAAAAGTTTTCCAAACATGGGAAAAGAATCTGACATAGTTAACTAAATAGTATAGAACTCCAATTATCCATAACCAAAATAAATCTACACTTAAATGCAAAATAATGAAGATCCAGAAATTCAGCAAAAGAACAGAATATTAAAACCAAAGAATATTAGAGGAAAGAACCAAATCTCCTATAATGGAAAGCCCATCAGAACCAAGGCAGATTTCTCAACACAAACGATCAAGTCAAGAAGAGCTTGGATTGGGGTTGGGGATTTGGCTCAGCAGTAGAATCTTGCCCAGCAAGCTAAAAGCCCAAAAACAAAAATAAAACCTCCCTTAAAAGGCTACTGAACCAAAAAAAAAAAAAAAAGAGCTTGGATTGAAGTATTTCAAGTTCTGAAGGAAAACAACTCCCGACCCAGACTGATGTACCCTGCAAAACTATCTCTCAAAATTAATGGAGAAATAAGATACTTCCATGACAAAGAACAATTGAAGAAATTTATAACCATCAAACCAACACTACAAAGAGTACTGACAGATATTCTAGAATGAGATAAAAATGACCACAACTTCAGGAACAACAACAGAAGGGAACCATCAAGCAGAACAAGCAACACAATAGTGGGTAAAAGTAGGGAACCCATGGCAAAATAATGTGATAAAGATGAGCCAATATATATATCAATTTTAATTATCAATGTAAATGGTCTCAATTCATCAGTAAAGAGAAACAGACTACCAAAGTGGATCAAGAAACAAAATCCAACAATATGCTGTATACAAGAAACATATTTAATTCAAACAGAAATTCATAGACTGAAAGTCAAAGGATGGAAAACAATACTCCATGTGACAAGAACCCAGAAAAAAGCAGGGGTAGTTATTCTGGTTACTGACAAGGTGAACTTCAAACCAAAAATTATTTAAAAACATAAAGAAAATCAATGCATACTTGTTAGGACAAAACTGCAAGAGAAGATATAAGAATCAAAAATAAACATGCACCCAACATAGGAGCACCCAACTATGTAAGACAAATTTTAACAGACATGAAAAATCAAATGAGCAATAACACATTGTAATGGGGGACTTTAATATCCCATTGCCATACAAAGATGGAACAACTAGGCAAAAAACCAGCAAAGAGATAGCAGAACTAAACCAGACTTATGAAGAAATGGACTTATAGACATTTACATAGTGTTCCCCCCAACAATTTCAGAATACACATTCTTCTCACCTACACATGGTACATTCTCCAAAATAGACCATATATTAGAACATAGAGCATGCTTAAGTAAATGTAAAGGAATTGAAATTATCCTACGCATATTATCTGACCATGGTGCAATGTAAATGAAAATTATTTACAAAAGAAACAGCAAAAACCCTGTAAGCACATGGAAATTAAATAACACCCTCCTGAATAATCAATGGTTCACAGATGCAATTAAAGAAGAAATTAAAAATATGCACAATCTGGGGCTGGTGAGATGACTCAGTGGTCTAAAGCACCTACTTAGAACAAACTAAGCCAATCAAAGTACAGGGACTGCGGTTCAATCCCCCAGCACCACATGCCAGCCAGCCCTGCCCCCTGGTGGGCTGAGCAGGCCACACACAAAAAATAAATAAAATAAATTTAAAAAAAATAAAATAAAAATGTATTTAAAAAATATGCACAATCACACTAAAATTCAGATGCAACTCACTAGAACCTTTGGGATGCAATGAAAGCTGTATTAAGGGGGTAATTTGTAGCTGTAAGTTCTCACATCAGGAAAACAGAATGAGCCCAAATAAATAATCTTATGCTGAGTCACAAGCACCTAGAAAAAGAAGAGCAAGTCAAGCCCAAACCCAAAGGCAGGCAATTACAAAGATCAGAGCAGAAATTAATGCACTCGAGACTAAGGAAACAATACAAAGAATTAATGAATCCAAGAGTTGGTTCTTTGAAGGAATAAAAGAAAAATTGATAAACTCTTAGCCAATCTTATAAAAAAAAAGGAGAGAAAAAGTTCAAATTCATACAATAACGAATGGAAAGGGTGAAATCACTACAGATCCTATAGAAATTCAGTAGGTAATTAATATCTATGTTCAAAATCTTTAATCTCACAGGATGGAAAACACAGAGGAAAATGGACTGATTTCATTTTGGAATATAAATCACCAAAACCAAATCAAGAAAATATAAAAATTCTGAGTAACCCAATGTCAGTTAATGAAATTGAAAATGTAATGAAAACCCTACCAACAAAGAAAAACTCAGGTCCTGATGCTTCAAAGCAGAATTCTACAAGAAATTTAGGGAAAATTTAATGCTAACTTTTTCTCAAACTCTGCAATGAAATTGAAAAGGAATCAATCCTTCCAAATTCATTCCTAGAGGCAAGTGTTACCCTGATACCAAAGCTAGAGAAAGACCCAAGCAAAAAAGAGAACTACAGGAATTGATAGCAAGGCTTTGAGGAGCCCACAGTCAGGTATTGAGGAGCCAGCATTCTGTACTGAGCTTCTGTAGTACCCAGCGGGCATATATGGCGGTGGCTTTTTGCAAGGTGGCTAAGTCTCGGCAGAGAGAACATTGAGAATGAAGCCAGCCTGGCTTTCAAAAACATCTGGGCCTGTTAGAGAAAAAGAAAGATGACAAACTTTGTGCAGATGACTGTCATAAAAACAAGAGTTCCTCAAAGCTCTTCGAAAGAAGGTTCTTGAAAAAAATCCAGATGAATTCTACTATGAAATGACTCGGGTTATACTCCAGGATGGAGTTCATGTTATTAAGGACACTAAGGAAGAAGTAACTCCAGAACAGCTAAAGCTAGACAGAACTCAGGATGTCAAATATATAGAAATGAAAGGGTTGCAGAAGCTAAGAAAATTGAGACTAACATCAGAGCTCCACCTGCTGGATTTCCAGGGAAAACAACAGACTAAACATGCGTTCTTTTTTGATAGCAAAAAGAAGTCGAAAAGTTTGCTATTGCCACTCACCTGCAGACAGCCCCAGAGCTAGTTGGCAGAGTCTTTAACAAACCAAAGACAGAGACCTTGCAGAAGGAAAAAAGTGAAAGGAGTTACCCATCAGACTTAACTTAAGCAGATAGCTAAAGAAAGACAAAAGCGATATCACTGCCTGACGCAGTGGATTCAACGCCAGAAGAAATTATTCATTATTGCACAGAAAATTTAAACATACCAGGATCTTATGGATAAAACTCAAGAGGTGAAATTGAAGAAAGAACCAGTGACTACCCCAGCCATTTACAAGTCTCAGAGTCATTGGAAGCACTGAAGTGTTATAGATAAGCCTTATCATTTGCATAAAAATTCAATTTTTAGTAATAACTTCAAATTCCATTAGTGCAGATGAGATCAGGTGTATTCTGGGTGGCTAGGCCATATGTCATGGCTTTTGTGTTTATGACCATGAGTTATTATTGATGTCTTTCTATGAATAATATTAAAGCCCCTTCCCCATGTCATTGGTTTTGGTTTGTCAAATCAGTCCTATTTTTTTATAGTGTACTATATGGAAGTTACATATCACTACAACAAAGTAGAAAATAGATAAATTCATTCCCAATTTTAATACTTATTCAAGAACAAGAAATAATTACAGGATACTGGGAGCTAAAACTACTGAGGTGAACAATTGTGAGCATCCTGTTTTACTTCATTTTATAAAGTTGTGCATTAGTTTTTATATTTTTGTGTTTTGTAGCTATAACTTTAATAAACAATTTTACATCCCCCCAAGATAAAAGAACTACAGGCCAATCTCCCTCACAAGCATAAATGCAAAAATGCTTAACAAAATACTAGCAAACAGAATGTAGTGAATCATCAAGGAAATTATCCATTAGGATCAATTGAGTTTCATCCCAGGAATACATACATGGTTCAATAGATGCAAATCCATAAATGTAATGGACCGCATCAACAGAGCCAAGGACAAAAATCACATGATCATCTCAAAAGATTCAGAAAAAGCTTTTGAAAAAGTTCAATATTCATTCTTTTTAAAATTTTTTTCATGTTTTGTGGAACTGGGGATTGGACTCAGGCCCTTGCACCAATATTCATTCATAATAAACACCCTACAGAAAATTAGACTAGATGGTCTTTACTTCAACCTCATAAAAGTCATCAATGGCAAATGACAGCCAACATGATACTAAATGAACAAAGATGGATAGCCTTCCCTTTAAAATCAGAAAAAAGGCAAATATGTCCTTTGTCACCACTCCAATTCAATATAGTTCTGGAAATACTAGCCAGAGAAACTAGACAAGATAAAAAAATAAAAAGAATAATCACTGGAAAGGAAGAAGTGAAATTATTATTTGCAGATGATATTATTGTACATAGAAGACCCAAAAATCCACAGAAAGACTTGTACATTTAATAAACAAATTTAGTAGCATAGGTGAACACAAAGTTAACACAAAAAAATAAATGGCGTTTCTGTACACAACAAGGAACACACAAAGAGGGAAATTAGGGAAACCGCATCTTTCAGAAAAGCATCAAAAAAAAAAAATGAAAGCCTTAAAAATCAATCTGACAAAAGAAGTAAAATGTTTATGTTATGAAAATTGCAGTACTTTGAGAAAAGTGATCAAAGAGGATTTCAGAAAATGGGAAGATATTCCTTGTTCCTGGATAGAAAGAATGAACATTGTGAAAATGGCCATATTCCCAAAATTGTTATACAGATTCAATATAATTCTGATTAAAATACCATTGATATACCTCACAGATCTAGAGAAAACATTTCTAAAAATTTATCTGGAATCAGAAGAGATCTAGTATAGCAAAAGCAATCCTGAAAAACAAATGAAAGGCAGAAGGCATTACAGTTCCTGACTTGAAACTACACTACAAAGGTACCTTTACAAAGGTAAAATTAGCATGTTATTGGCAAAGACAGAAAGAAAGAAAAAGAAAGAAAGAAAGAAAGAAAGAAAGAAAGAAAGAAAGAAAGAAAGAAAGAAAGAAAGAAAGAAAGAAAGACCCAAAACAGACCTAATGATCAATGGAACAGATTACAAGATATGGCTGGAACTCTAAATACACCTGGCCAGCTTACTTTGACAAAGAGGTCAAACATGCTCACTGGAAAAACAATAACCTTTTAAATAAATAGTTCTGGAAAAACTGGCTTGCCACATGCTGAAGGCCATGGACCCATATCTATCACCATACGCTAAACTACAATCAATAATAGATGAAAGATTTAAATATTAAACAAAAACATTAAATCATCCGGAAGAAAAATTAGGACATAGGGGTAGGTAGAGAGTTCATGAACAAAATCCAAACTGCATGGAAAATACTTCAAAGAATCAACAACTGGTTTCTTATCTCTTTTAAAAGTTTCTGGAAAAAAAAGTTTCTGAACATCAAACAAGGAATACATACAGAGGGAAATTAGGGAAACCATATCTGAGAAATCACCAACAGAGTAAAAAAAATCTATGAATTGGGAAAAAATTATATCCAACCTACCATCAGACAAAGGACTTTTACCTACAGTGGCTTTATCTGGACAGACTGTAGAGGAAAAAGAAATGCTTCACTCTTGGTGAGAGTGTAGACAAGTATAATCATTATGGAAACAAGAGAGATTTCTCAAAAAGCTAGGATATGAAGTCCCACTTGAGCCAGCTATTCCCCTTCTGGATATCTTTCCAAACTGAAAACATCATACCACAGTGATGTATGTGCAGCCATGTTCATAGTAGAGTAATTTGCCATGGCTAAATATTGGAAATAATCCAAATGCTTATCAACTGAAGAATGGATTTAAAAGATGTAGTATTTTTGTAGAATGGAGTATTACTCAGCTTTAAAGAAAGATAAATTTGAGGCTCTTATATGTAAATGGATGCAACTAGAGACTATATTGGAAAGTGAAATAAATCAAATGCACATATGCAAACATCATATTGTCTTGCTAGTGTAAGACCCTGAATGAGTATTTTCTTTTCTTTTTATGCAGAACTAGGGATTGAACTCAGGACCCTATGCTTGCCAGACAGCTGAATGAGTAAATAAAATCTGACAGATGCAATAAATACTGAGAAAGTGAAAGAATTTGTTCAAAAAGAAGGAAAAACTGGGATGAGGAAAAGGACAGGAGGGGGAGGGAAAGAGATATATTTATGTATGTACGAAGGATGACTTAACTAATTGTACTACTGGTTTCTCCTGGCTTACAGAGGAGAACAATTGATGTTTAAATTCTTTTTTTAATTTTCCTTTTAAATTTCCTATAACTTTTTTCTTTATTTCCTTTGTATTTTTTTCTAATTTTTCATGCTTATATTTGGTAATCTGAACAAGTAATTCGAGGACATTATGCAATACAGCAACCATTCCATTGTTGAATTTCTGTTTCTCTGTTTGGAGAAGTTCTGTATCATTTATAAATTTTTTTGACCATATTGTATTCTCTTCAGTTTATAAAAAGTCTCTCTCTCTCTCATCTCTTCTCCCCCCCCCCCTCTCTGTTTCTCTCTCTTGATTTTTTGCTATCTTCTGCCACCATGAATTCTTGCTCCTCTGTCATATGCTATCCTACCTTGGAGCTGGCCAGTTATGGACTGAAACCTCTACAAACTGTTAACTAAATACACTTTTAGTCCTTTGAGTGTTGGATATTTTGTCTCCTCAATGAGAAAGTAACTAAGGCAGTTCCTTACCAATTCTTCCTCTAACTCTCCTGTTCTCCCTGTGTGGAAAACAGACAGCATGTACTGATTGGTGCAGGATCTCCATGCTATCAGCCAGGTAGTCCTTCCTCTTCATCTGGTGGAGTCCAACCCATACTCCCTTTGTCTTCTACCCTTTCCTTCACTGCCCATTACTCTATCCTAGATTCAAAGGAAGCTTTCTTCACTATGGCCTTACATCCTCCTTACAGCCTCTTTGCCTTATTTGGACAGACCCTGAACTCACCAGTCCCAACAGGTGACCTGAACTGTCTAGCTACAGGGCTTCAGAGACAGCTCTCACTGTTACCATCATGTTCTTGCCCATGAGTTGCTCTCCGTACAGCCATCCATTTTCTACCCCATGCAATATGTAGTTGATCTCCTTCCCTGCAGCCCCTCTTGAGAGTCCTCTAGACATAAGTTACCTCCCCACCTTTACAATATTTAAATACAAAGGGCTGTTGTGAGTCTCTGTCCAAGTCTTAAATCTCTCTATCACCTGTCTGGGTGTTATTCTGCATAAACACACTTGAGCTTTCCCTCCCAATTGTGTCTGATTAATTTCTCAGATTCTAATCCTCACCACGAAGCAACAACTTTCCTCTTGAGATAATGGGTGTCTTCCATCTTCAGGTTTCTGACTTTGTCCTCATTACTTCATTATAAACTTACAAAAGGGGACTGAGTTGAACCTTTGCATCATAAGGACTTTCCTTACTCTTCCTTCTAGATCCTAAAAGAAGCTCTAAAAACAGCTTCATCTCTGGCTTTACCAGGCTGTCCTCCATCTTTCTGTCTCTATGCCACAGAACACAGTGGTTGTGTGGTCACCACTGTGGTCCAAGGGCTATACTCATGCCCAGTAGCTTTTCTGTCCAAACAACTTGGTCTTACTGTTGTGGGGTGCCCTGCCTATCAGTGGCTGTCACTTGTGGAAGCTCTAAAAATTCTAGACAAATGCTGCTCATGCTGTACTCCTTCCACAACCTGCAGAGAGTCGTGTCCTCATCACATCTTATCTTCTATCAGCTCCTTATCTCTTATGATTACATGAATTCATGATAGATACTCCCACAGTCACTGCTGCCTTGGGTCCTGACTTTGATCCTGCCTCTCATCTTATATCCACATTGTCTCCTTCTGAGTTGCCAGATTCACATGACTATCTGTCCCTCATCCACTTGAAGTTCTCACTTTTTCCTCATATTTTATCTTCCCCTTGCCTATACCTGCTCATGCCTGGATTATGGATGGGGATTCCTATAAGGCTTCCTGTACATCACTGGCAAAGGCAGAATATACTATTGTCTCATATGACTCTGTTTTGAAGCTGCAGCTTTTCCCTCAACTATCACCTGTCAATAGGCCACTGGCAAAGACTTACAGGTTAACATCTAAACAAATTCCAAGTATGCATTTCACATAGTTCACAACCAGGCTGCCATGTGGGGCTTCCTGGAAGATGCTCTATAAGATGATTACTTCTTAATAATCTATCTGCCAAGGGGCTGGGAAGATGGCTCAGTGGAATAAGCACTTCCCTGGCAAGTACAAGGGCCTGAGTTCATTCCCTGGTTCCACCAAAAAAAAAAATCTATCTGCCAGGTAACTATACCTCAGGGTTCCCTGAGTTTCCCTCCTTTCCCCACATGCTAGGAATGAGGTTTCTTCTCAGCCCAGGACTGGAAGATTGACTTCATCCACATGCCATGGGTGCAAATGAAAGTGTATTGTTTGGTCTGGGTCAAAACCTTTACTGGTTAGGTAGAGGCTTTTCCTACCAGTTAACAAAACCTTCACCAATTGTTAATTCTTTCCCTATAAAACTTCCTGATTTGATCTCCCAACCTCCATCCAATCAGACAGCGGCTCAGACATCATTAGTTAGATTACTCAGGAGGTACCCAAGTCACTTGGCACACAGCAGGACTTTCTTGATTGGTACCAGCCTCAACCATCCAGTACAGTAGAAAGAGCTAACAGCCTACCAGGCACATCTCATTAAACTAATGCTGCAGCTTCACAAAGACTGGATTTCCCTCCTCCCAATAGCTCTCCTTACAATCTGTGCCACACTTAGAGGGCCTATAGGATATAATTCTTTAGGGCTTTTATATTGCCACAATTTTTTGCTTGGGCCAGACCAGCCTGGAGATCAGTCCCATTGAAGACAACCTCCCAGTTCTACAACAATCCCCAAAAGACACACAACACACTGCTAACTTCCCCTGCATTTTGACATTCACCCTTATGCTGATAACCTGGCAAACAAATTGTTTTTGATTAAAGATTTAAACTCCCAACCCCTACAGACAAAGAGGAAGGAACCATCAGGGTCATCTCTAGCACTCCAGTGGCTGTCCATTTACAGGGCCCCAGGATTTAGTGCTCCAGAATAACACTGTGCCATGCTGACAATTCACCTGATCCCTCCCCTGTGTAGAAGTCAGGAGTAATTTTCCTAAATCCTTCCGGCTGTCCAGAATCCCAGAAAACACCTAAATGCCCTGCCACTATCTATCCCATCACTTCACCTATTTTATTCAACCAGTCTACAATGATCTGCTCTGGTTTCATTCTCAGACTTCTACTGTCAAGTCTTTCTATGTCTGCATGGAAGACCTCCTTTACCAGAGCATTCCATTATTTCTCCCCCAAGGGAGTCACATTGTTTTATTTTTTTTTTGTCTCACCATCCTCCTATTTGATGATTAATAGAGAAGATTAGATGGATGAGGTAGACCTCTGACACCCTCTTTTTCTACTATGCCTCTTTTTGTGGGCCCTTTTCTCCATTCTGTTAAGGCTATGAATCAGTTGTTTCTTGAGTTGGGATCACTTATGTATACCTCCTGTTAGCCAGTGCAGCCACTCTATTTCCTGCAGAAGCTCTGCCATCAGGCTCCCTGCCAGTGCCCAGCTATCTGTGCAGGACAGTACAGCTTACCCACTCATTACTCAACTGACCTAACTCTTGTCTGGCTAAGCACTGTTGGCTCTGTGTCTCCATGCCCATTGCCACTTATGAAGCCACATCTGTTCTGCCCCAGGTATGGGCCAATACTAACTTACCTGCCATTCCTGCATACAAGAGGGGTCTCTATTTGTACTTTAAATGTTTAGGATAATGTAGACAGAAAATTTAAGTATCTCATTGGCATTCATAATCAATTTTGTCTACTCAGCCGAAGTATTTTCTTCCTCTGCAGGACCTCCATCTATCTGTGCCTTCCCACCAAATGGACCAGGACCTGTACATTGGTATGACTTACCCCAGATATAGACATACCTTTAGGGAACCAGAGCCTGCCTGTCACAGAAAAGGTCCAGGCTTAACAGCACAGGGCCATTCAGTTTATTTCTCTCCTTGTTGGCCTGGAAATCACTGTTGCAATGGGAACAGGGGTAGCTGTTCTAATAACCCCACTTTGTCCTACTATCACTCCTTCTCAAGACTTGGAGATAGCCAAGCCCATTGTCACTTTGCAGTCCCAAACTGATTCTCTGAAGAAAAATTGAAGAGGCCTAGTTCTCTTAATGCCCAAAATAGGTGACCTATGTTACTTCCTCAGAAAGAATGTTGTTTATATACAAATCCATCCAGGATAGTATTAGATGCAGCTAAAGGGCTCACTGAAGGGGTCTCAGAAATTAGACAGCACATGTCCAATGCCTGGACTAATTTCTGGGGATGGATCTCATGGCTCCTTTTCTTAGCAGGGCTGCTAGAAAAATCCTTTGTCTGTAAAATCTTCCTTCTCTTGTTCAGAGAGACTTTGTCTTTCAGACTCCTGTCAAAGTTTTTACAAGATAATATGAACAATCATTAATTAACAGTTATTGTTCTCCCCATGAAACAGTTCTCCAAGATTTTCTTTCCCCATAGATTGCCCACTTAGCCTATGTGTCACACACTAAGCTGCCATGAGAAATAATGTCCCTCTCCCTTTCTCCTCTTCTTTTTCTTTTTTGTTTGTAAAATCATAGTGGATGCTGGTGAGAGCTCAGCTTTGGTGCTTCAGTGGCTGCAGCAGTTATACCTTCAAGCTGTGGATACCAGCAAGAGAGGTTTGTTTTTGCAACTTCAGGGTGAGCTACTTAGTCTACCTGTCACTGAGGGGAGGGTTGTGTGGGTTTGAGGCCACTGTCCTACCTGGATACACATATTTGGAAAGCCCTAGACCATAGGAGTCATGGACTGGTGAGGAGAGTGGTATGGACTGGGGCCCAGGAGAGAACAGAGGCCAGGTGGCGGGGACACAGCAGCATCTAGGTGACCATCCTTGGACTGCAGCACCCTGATAGCTTAGGGACAAGGCTGGGAAGGGGACATCTTACTCTTGATCTAGTTTGAAGACCCTTTCTCAGACTCAGCAATAAATGTAGTCAGAGAATAAGAAATTGTCCCCAGGGCACAAATTATACTGCAGGAAAAGAGAATTTGGTCACACTTGGATTCTAGGATTCTGCCTGTCTTCACTGGTTGAATTTATGTATGGTGTCTTCAAACTCTGAAGATTGGCAGGTACCTGCACATTTCAGAATTATTGAAAAAGCACCAGTTTTTTCACTTCTGACCTTGGGGCAGGGGAATGAGAAAAATTACTGCTACTAAGGACACTCCAATCCAAGGGAGAGGACAGTCCTTATGACTGTTCCTTAAGCCTAATATAAAGGGACAAATAACTATCTCACCATGGTGACAAGGTTGTTCACCAATGAGGTTTTGCCTCTCCTGGAAGCCTGACTTTAGCAGGTTTTGTTTTCACTCATTTGGAGACCCAAGTGAGTTGCCAAGGAATCTGCCTTTTCTGTGGATTTTGATAGAGCAAAACCATGAAGTGAGGTGGATGTAAGATGGAAAAAATGAGAACTCATACATGAGGTGGGGCAAAACTATGGGCAACCAATGAGATTACAAGCCCAATTGCTCAGGTAAAATTGATTAAATTGGGATCAAATGGGGAAGCGAATACATAGCAAGTGAACATAAATACAGAACAGGGTCTTTTCTTGTAGGGGTTGACTAAAACTGTAATGAGCTTTACATTTTGAATTATACTTTGAGTTGCATCTGCTATGGTTGGAATATGTCCTTCCAAAATTCACATTGAAACTTGGTCACCAATATGGTCCAGGAGGATATAGGCAGTGACTAGGCAATTTCGTATCCTCTGACTTAAGCCTCTCGTACCTTGGGGTGGGGGAATGGTACCTTTTTCAAGGTGATTGATACCTATTTAGACTATCAATCCTCGATGGCTATCCCTAGGGAGGTAGGTGGCTGCATTTTTTTAATCTTTTGTCTTGAGGTCCAGCCCACAGGGGAGATTCCTGTCTTTCCCACAGTTGCACTGCCTTCCATATTGGGTCTTTTGAGGGTGTACCCCTGTATGACTACCTATAACATTTCTATTTAACTCAGCTTCCTAAACACATTGAGCATATAATTTGCTTCCTCAATTGCCCTCCACCATCACTGCATGTGACAGTGCATTCTTCCTGCTGTGTAGTAGGTATAGCCTTGACCCTACAGGCAACCCATCAACATCCTTTCCCAAAGGTCCCTGACCATGTCCCTGAATGGCCCTCATCATGGCCCCTGCCTCTGTAGTCTTTTGCCTCTGCAGGCTCTTTCCTTCTCACAGGGCTCCTCAGGCCACTGTTGTTGCCTCTAATACTTTCCTCTCAGCAGGCTGAGGAAGCATTTCCAAATGTGGCTCCTCTGTTCACAATCTGCTTATTGTTCCTATCTACACCATGGCCCCTCAGGCTGATGGCTGTTTGCCTACTCACCCTCTGTGCACCATTCTCTCCCCAGGCCACTCTAGTGCATGGTGTCCTTACATTCCTGGTGCTGCCCCTTTCCTTCCACCTCCTGCTTTGTTTTCAGTTTTCTCCCTATTTGGCTCCAGGGTTACTCCTCAGTGGTTCCTCCTACCATGTCTAGGAATATCTCCAAAACCTTGCTGTCCTTAGCTCTGTCACCATATAAGCTTCACATTCCTTTTCCTGTTTACAGTTTTGGGCACTCTGTGGGATATGAACCCATGTGTGTCCCATTTACTGCTGTGAACTAGGACCAGGTATTTGGCATGGGGCCCAGCATACAGTAGGTTCAGAAAACCTATCACCCACCAGTGTTTCCACATCTCCCTCATTCTGTCCACTGTTCAGGAAGTCCTTGGCCCCTGAGGTCTAAGGGATTCTGTACCATCCTTCTTCCCCATATATCTTCAGGCCATGAAGCTCCTCTATCTCTGGGAGTCAGCCCAGTTTGGGTGCTGCATTCAGACAGGCTGAA
>NW_004524893.1:884842-894402 GCF_000260255.1 Octodon degus | reverse complement strand
ACCTGATCCAGAGACAGAGGTCAGGGCAAGATACTACCCTGGTCACCCATATACTCATTCCACATCACCTGATCCTCCATGTCAGTCAGCTTCTGGGTCTGGGCTAAGGTCTAATTTGGGAGCATGGTGACCATGTGGCTTTGGATGACATTTTTCTGGTCTCCTACAACTCTGGTTTCAAGATGATGAGGATATACTCCTCTAGCTGCAGGAGACAGTGGGTTGGGCCACAGGTAGAGAGCAGAGTAGCCTCCTGTGCCTCCCAAGTATCCCTATAGAGACTCACAAAGTAGACAGAGGCTCAGAATGGGCCAGTATAGTAGTTTAATTTAGTTGTCATGAGCAGGCCACCAGACAGTGTTGATCGCATTGTATAAAAACAAAGTAGCCCAAGGAGATTAAGAGCAGTGAAGCCAAACTTAAGTGACAAAGGCAAACAAAAGTGATAAAAGATACAGGAAAAAGGGAGATGATATGCTAAGAAGATATGATAAGGAAGAAGAAAATGCTAAGTTAGTTGATAGCTCTTCTCTATCTCTAGATAACTGAACTAGGACTGGATAAAGCATGAGAAATGCAAGACAACCTAGTTTTGTAAAACTCATTGTTTTGGAGGTAAGTCTCCATGCTCTGCCTATCAATGTAAAGTCAAGGAAAAGAAGGCATGTTGGACATCTTTACCCTGTTGATTAGTATCTCTCAAAACCTTTTTTTTTCTTATTATTATTCCTAATAAAGACTCTCTTAAATTGTATTTTGTAATTGTAATTGTATTTTGTTAAATTTATTCTTTAATTTTTGGAGACAAATAACTTTGTTTTATACAAAATTAGCTTTGTCATATTAGAGGTCCTCCAAGATCAATCTGAACTTCAAATCCAGTGAACTGAGTTTGGAAGGAGATAAGAGCTCAGAAAGCATTTATCTTTTTTCCTTTTTTGTCCTTTTAAGTATGGTTATGTTATAAATAATTAGGTTAGGTAGAAATATTATAGGCAATCAGATAGGGCTGGGGCCTCAGTGCAGAAGATAAGAAAATATTATGACTATGTATGGAGGCATGTTCATTGTCATAAAGGTGAAATGCCCACCTAACTTCCTGAGGGATAAATTATGTACTATAATTAGTATTATCTGGTTCAGTAAGTCTAAATAGGCATCATCATGTGGATGGGTAACTAAGACCTTTGACACATCTCTTCCCCCAAAATGGTTCATGTTCTTCCCATGTACATTTGTTACGAGACTTGATTCCCCATTGCATCAATATTACCTAAGTAATTATGTTTGTAATCCTATTGGTTGATCAAAGTTTTGTTTCACATTGTACCCCTCTCTTAGTTTTGTACCTAATTAGTGATTTTGCTGTATAAAACTTCTTCTATAAAGTGACCTCATTGGCAATTCATTTCTTGGGTCCGCTCTTGCCTCTCTGAGGCAGGAGCTGTCTCTTCTTCAATAAAATTTCCTACTCTTAGATTATTCCTCAGAATTCATTTTTAAATTTGGGGGAACCCAAGCTTTGTGGATCAGACACATAGCAGATTGGGAGTGATAATCCTTCTCTCTTTTTGGAGTCCCTGTATCATTTGTGGAAATCCCACCAAGATGATTGGAAGGAAGTAAGAAGTTGCTTTCATTTCCTGCTTAGTGGATTTTGGATTATGACTCATTTAGGTAATTAGAAATTATCATCTTTGATTGTCAATTTGTTATACCTTGTTCTTTTTATGCATTTTTTTGCTCAAATTATGATAAATTTAAATTGAGGACATGAGATGATTATTATATTTCTCTGATGGGCCATTGTATTTTTCAGGCAAGGTTTCATATACCTGTTTGGTATGTACTGTACCTGGACAGTAGTAATTGCTGAATTTATTGGTGCTCCTTGTTTGACCTGCTTGCTAAACAGTAGGGAAAAGTAATGTTAGAGCATCCCCTAGTGGACATTGATAGAAATGCTGTGAAATGGTTGTTTTTATTCTAATTTGTGTTTAGGAAATATACATGCTTATTAATGAATCACAGGCATCCATCTGCCAGTAAAGACAATTGATCAGAAGCTGTTATTAAGATGTGGAGGACAAGTATCACTGAGACAGTCTTGCCTAATCTCTCCTCTACACTGTAGAGGGAATGTTGAGCCTGGTCTGCCTGTTTCCTTCCTGGTCTGATCTTAGCTTTTGAGTTTCCCACCTCTTATTCTTCCAGGCTAAGGATGATGATTCATGGGAACACAGTCTTAATAACATACTGTGAGGAAAAGGAAAGCCTCCTTTGTCTGATATTATATCATGTCACTGTACTTTTCTATTTTTGAAGGATTTTTTTCTAAAGATTAGAGAAGGACGAACTCTGAATTGTCTCAACCTCCCCCTCCAACAACTAAGAACTATTCAGTTGAACCCATAAAAATAGCATTTGCTAATAGTGCAGACAGGAAAGCCATCTTGGATGAGGACAGCTTAATGTTTATTTGCTCTTCATAGAACTCTAACAGTGGTTACTCTGTCCGATACTTAAATCACTCAGAGCAGATTCCACTCAATGCAGAGGACAGGTTTCTCTACATCTTCTGGTTAATTCTCCACTGAAGCCAGTGGGAATGTTGGTCTGACAGGAAGTCAGTTTCCTTTCCAAAGACAAATCTCTGGTTGTGTGGAACCACTGGTAGCTGAGAGGACACCTCAGAGGTCATGGCTATGGTCACTCTGTGGTAGATATTCAAATATTTTTCAGTGGAAGCAAGGTCCCAACAGACTGACTTTGTAACCAGTAGAAAAATCTCCACTTCTTTATTTTCCCTACCTCCACTCACCTCAGTAAGATGAGAGGTAGCTCTCTCAGTGATCAGTGATCTTCTGGTATTCTGTGTCCCAAAGAAACCTGAGATGCCTCTGTTACAGACCTCTCATAAACCTCCATTAACAGCAGAGCTAAAGGTCTGGAATTTTCTCTTTCTACTAGTCATATACACATCATATTCAGATATGTTCTGGTATATTTATTGGGCCAAGCATAGATAAAATCAATAACTCTCTAGATATTCCAACAAATATTTGCTAGGATAAATTGTACATTAAAAGTATCCCCCCATGTTTTCTTATTCCAACTTGCTAGGAGTTAACTTTAGAATTTGTTATCGGTCAACTCTGCATAGGAACCAGATCAGTCAGATAGAAATTTGAATAGAGCCTTTATTTATTGCGCTCAGGTCTGCCAGTCACTTCTCACACAGGAGAAGGCTGATCTGCCCCGAATGTAGGTAGCAGGGGGGTATTTATAACAGAAATCATATCTAGTTTGGTAAGCAAATTTGTTATCTAGCACAGAACAACAGAAACTACATTTATTTGACACAGCTGCAGACTGTTTATAACTAAAGGGTCTTTTATAGTTTAGTGATAAGTGTATATTTTTTACAAGATATACCTTAAGCTGACTACATTACAGGAGATGGTTGGGGAGGGAGTTTGTGTTAGCTTGTTGCCTTTACAAGAAAGTTATTTATTGTTGAACAGTCTTGAGCTGAAAGGGAAACTCTATCTAGATATTTTTTAGAGTAGATAATAGGAAGCATGAGTGTTTTTTTAAAAATAATTTTTATAGTTAAGGCACAAAACTCTGTTTACCCTTTACATTCCCCACTGGTTTTGTCCAGGAATTAAATCTTTGATTTATTTAAACCTCATAATTTGAGTTGCCCAGGGGTGTGAGAGGCTCATTGTTAGATTTCAACACTAGTCACTTTATTGTCTGGATTTCTTGTTGTATATATGTAGTCAAACAGTTTATTATATAAGGTCTGATGAGCAGGACCAGAAGAAATATGATCACAGGCCCAAACAGAGCAGTTATCAGATTATTTATCTAGGGGGATACTGAAAATAATCAAATTATTATCTTGACAGATATCTTGAGCTAACTCTTTTAGTGTGTTTACTTGATTTTGTATCTGATGGCTGTTATCTGATAGGTTAAATCAGCACATGTTTTTTATTTTTTTATATCTTTCATGGTGAAATAATAGTAAATAATCTATGGCAGCCTGATTGTTTAATATAGCTTGTCTATTTTTTTTTTTTTATTGAGTAGGGCGATGGCTGTTGAAGTGGCATTAAGAACTTTGGCCACATTGTAACCCAATTGTTTTACATGTTTTTTTGTTATTTTACCAAAGTATAGATTTTTAACAACACTGAGTATCATAGCATAGACTTTTGTATTAGACAGGAAAGTGACTTTATCATTATAGTCAGGAGGAAGAGGGATGTTAGAAACTTTTTTTTTCTTGTGGGGTGATGATGTTTTTGAATGGTGTAGCATCAAATCATCTTGAGCTGGAAGAATTATAGTCAGCCTGTTTAAACAACAGGAGACTCTATCTAGATAAGCTGGGATATAGTTAAAAGTATGTCCATTGCATGTGAAAAACCATCAAGTGGGTAATAAGATATTGCCAGTTATATATAGATATTTTATAAGACTAGAACAATTTAGAAATCCTTACAATCGGTGACAACTTTTTTTAGTACAGTTTATAAATTGTGCACAAGTCTTATTTAAAGTAATTCTAGTCTTTGGGGTAACAAAATGTAGGGCACCAGGTGGTATATTGTGTAAGACAGGTCTCCAATTAGCTAAGTAATAATATGGGGCAGGTTTAGAAATGTGTTTTAAAAAGGTTAAATTTTTAATATCTTTTATAGGCTTGTACACTGGTCTTAGGCATGAACCCAGAACATATTGAAGATTTAAGGTTTGTTTTAAGCAGAAAGCTGACAAATTAAGGGTATTTGAGATCTTTATCCACATGTTATCATGGGAATTAATTATAGACACAGCAGATATGGCTGACAGTGCAAGAAATTTAGGTATTACATAATGTATCATAAGAACTGAAAAGAAAGTTAGGCCATGCCTGTATCCTGGTGTACTAACTTGACCTTGAGTGGATCAGGTGTCTTTTTGATTGACCATCTTGTTGAGTTGTCCACTGTAGCCAGCTTAATGTGGGTGTGATGAATTTAGTGTCTCTTTTTAGCTAACTTGACTGAGGTGGGTGTGCTCAGGATGACAGGATAAGGTCCTACCCAGCGAGGTTCCAATGTGGATGGATCCCACTTTTTTATTTACACCATAGAACAAGGTTTTGCAGCCAGTGGACTGTCAAGTTGTTCTGGTCTTGAATGTTGATGGCGGAAGGAGTGTGTAGCCTGTAAAGTAGACTGCAGAGTCTGTAAGGACTTAACAAGTTCTTGATTAGAAATGGATGTTAGGATTTCCTCCCCCAGTTTGGGGATTAAGGGAGATGCCCTACCATACATTGATTTAAAGGGAGTGATACCATGTATGTAGGGAGTACAGAGGGCTTGTAGTAAAGCAAAAGGAAGGAGACTCACCCAGTTTTTGTCAGTCTCCAACCCTAGTTTTGAAATGGTTTTTTTAGAGTTTGATTTATTTTTTTTATCTGACCTGAACTCTGAGGCATATATGTACAATGTAGCTTTTATTTTAATTTTAGGGCCTGGGACAGACTTTTGGTAACCTGGACTATAAAAGCTGGACCATTGTTGGAACCCATAGTAATGGGTAGGTCAAATATGAGAATAATCTCTTAATAACTTTTTTTATCACTATCAGAGCTGACTCTGATTGGGTGGCATAGGCCTCTGTCTATCTAGTAAAGGTATCTACTAAAACAAGGAGGTAGTGATATCCTCCTTTTTCTGAGCCCATTTTAGGAAATCAATTTTTTAGTGTTTCCTAGGAGACATATCTCTAGCATGCTGTCTAGGTTTAGAAGTAATCTTCCTGGGGTTTACCTGGGCACAGTGAAGACACCGTTGGCTGGTTTCCTTAGTCATTTGATTTAATTTGGGTATTTTTTTTTTTAGTTCACACCAGTACTGGCATATACAGGCTGGGCAATTTTAGCAAATCCTATGATCCAGAGCCTGAAATATCCAAGAAGCCTCAGAAATTTTTTACCTGTCATTTGGTAGTAGGGACAGGGATTTTTAAATGATTTTTAAATTCATTTATTAGACAGAGTTTGTTGTCTTTCCTACAGTCTATAGCCCCAATATGTTACCTGAGATAAGCAAATCTGAGCCTTTTTGGCAGAGACTTTGTAGCCCATTTTATCTATTTTTTGTAGCTGGTCCTCAGTTGTCTCTTTACACAAGTTATAGGTGTTAGAAGCCAACAGTATGTCATCAGCATATTGTAACACAGTTACTTGGGGATGTTTTTCCCATAAATTTAGCAAGTCTCTGTTTAGTGCCTCATCAAACAGGGTTGGTGAATTTTTATAGCCCTGAAGTAATCTGGTTAGTTGGCCATTTTTTGCCATCTGGGGGTCCACCCATTTAAAAGCAAAGATGGATTGACTTACCAAAGCCAATGGGATTGTGAAGAAAGCATCTTTTAAGTCTAGGACTGTGTAGAAGATTCGGTCAGGGGGCAGCAGCCTCAGAAGTGTATATGGGTTGGACACTGTGGGGTGGATGGTTTTTACTCTATGGTTTACTTCTCATAAATTCTGGACTGGTCTGTAGTCTGTGGTTTCGGGCTTCTGGACTGGCAACAGGGGTGTGTTCTAAGCAGACTTACAGGGTACCAGGATGCCCTCTTTTTGAGGCTCTGTATATGGACATTTATCCCTAACCTGGCCTTTAGGCTCAAGGGGTATTGGCAGACTCAGACAGGAGATGTCGCAGGTAAAAGAGAGATCACTACTGGTGGCTGATAGTCAGCTAGACCAGGGGGGTTATTTTCAGCCCATACCCCAGGTATTTTAGATGTCCATTTGACAAGTAAGTTAGAGGAGATCTCTTTGGGTCCCTCACCTGCCAGCAGTAAATGTTTCTCAGTCAAAGGGCAGGTATATATAATGGCAGAAGGTAAAGGATTTTCTTCCCCAAGTGAAATCTCTAGAGAGTTTTCTTGAAAGGAGATTTGCACTTGTAATTTATGGAGTAAGTCACAACTAATCAGGGGGTATGGGCATTTTGGCATAACTAGGAAAGAGTGAGTCATTTGTTTTGTTCCCAGGTTTAATATATGGGCCTGGATCTAAGGGTATGACTCATTCTTTTCAATGGCCCCTTGTATACGTGTCCTTTTTTCCCAATAGGAGCCCCTCAGGTTGTTGCAGGACAGAGTAGGTAGCTCTAGTGTCTACCAGAAAGTCAATAGATTGGCCCCCTACCTCTAAGGTGATCATGGACTCCTGGGGCCAGATTTAGAGCCTTGGCCTCTTTAGGCTTTTTTTTTTTTTTTCTGTATCAAGACCTGAGCAGGCTTTTTTTTTTTTGGGGGGGGGGAATTTATGTTTTTAATGTCTTTTTTCCTTGTAATAGGCACACTGGTTCTCTTTCAGAGGAGTCTTTCATTTATTTATTTATTTATTTATTTAGGACCCTTTTTGTTAACTTTGGAGTCCTTTTTCCCCGTGGCAATCAGAACCTTTGCCATCCTTTTATTTAACTCCCTAAAGTCTTCCCTGTTATTAAAAACTTGCCGAACTATCTATCAGCTCTGTCAGTGTTTTTTCTTTAAATTTTTTAATCTTCTGCAAATGTTTTCTAATGTCTGGTGTCAACTGAGAAACAAAGGCAATATTTATAGCACAGTGGTTCTCAGGGGCTTTAAGATCTATCAGTGTATATATCTGATAGGCCTCTTGGAGGCGCTCTAAGAATGCCACCAGAGACTCATCTGGTTCCCTGACTGACCTCTGTAACTTTAGACAAATTAGTAGACTTTCTAGCCTCCACCCTGATTGTCCCTAAAAGAAGCTGGCAATATTAATTGATAGCCTCCTTACCTCTATGGGAATTAGAATCCCAGTTAGGCAAGTCAAAGGGAAGGATTCCTCCAGTCATACAGGATCTGAAGCCAGTTGGCCATCTGGGCCCAAAATTAATTCTCATCCACACCCTCAAATTTGCTCCCACTCTTTAGATGTAAAGAGTGTCTGTAAGAGCTGTTGGCAATCATCCCAAATGGGCTGATGGGTAAAGAAAACAGATTTTAGAAGAGATATAAGCCCTTGGGGGTTCTGAGAGAAAGAGAGGTTCTGTTTTTTCCAGGTATATAAATCACTAGTTGAGAAGGGGACATAAACCATGAAGGGGTGGTCATCTCTACCCAATTGTTTATGGAGAGGAAGTACAGGGGCTGGTGCAGAGGTGAGAAAAATATCAGGGTCAGATGGTGGGGGCTGAAAAAAGGGCAGTCTGCCATGGGTGTGCAGTGGACTCAGAGGAGTCGGGGTCAGCTGAAGGGTTAAGAGAGGGATGGGACAGTTTAGGGTAAGGAGGGGGAATTGGGGATTCAGATGTTGAGGGCAGCACAAGTGGCCTTTTAGGAACTTGAGGCTCTTTTTCTGGAGTGGCAGCCAGTGCCACTATACCAGAGGCACATTGGTGAGATGCCCAGGCATGGTTATCAGAAAGACAAAAAACAATTGGCTGAAACACACAAAAGTGAAAAAGAAACAGACCTGAGACTCCAATCTGTCATCACAGAAAGGAGTCAAGTCCAGAAGCTACTGCTGCATCCAGCACCTCTTAGGATTTTCAGAGGGGGGTGCCCTGACAGAACAGACACAAATGGCTTACTGGCAAGATCTTTCAGATGACTCTGTTTAGTCAGTCCAAATGATAGGATTTATGAGTTTTTGGAGACTGTCCCAGGGCCAGACAGTTCCTCCAGGGAAATGGTTTCCAAAGACTCTGGTTTCTATGATTGATCCCTAATAAAGGGGATCCCAGATGAACCCCCAAATGTTATGGGTCAACTCTGCATAGGAACTAGATCAGCCAGATAGAAATTTGAATACAGCCTTTATTTATTGAGCTCAGGTCTGTCAGCCACTTCTCATGCAGGAGAAGGCTGATCGGCCCTGAACATAGGTAGCAGGTGGGTATTTATAACAGAAATCACATCTAATTTGGTAAGCAAATTTGTTACCTAGCACAGAACAACAGAAGCTACATTTATTTGACACAGCTGCAAACTGTTTATAACTAAAAGGTCTTTTATAGCTTAGTGATAAGTGTATATTTTTACAAGATATATCTTAAGCTGATTAAGGTAATATTATTGACAAGTGATAATGAAAAATTTATTATCAAGGTGACATATCTCCAAACAATATTTAATTAACTGTCTTTTCCTGTATTTGAAATGAAACATAATATAGATAAAAAATTGTTTACTGAAAATACATAGTGCATCTATGTAGACTGACTAATGAGCTAAAATAAAATATATCAATTAAAAAAAAGATCACTCTAGAGAAAGAAAAGGCTACATTACAGGAGGTGGTTGGGGAGGTAGTTTGTGTTAGCTTGTTGCCTTGACAAGAAACAGTTATTTATTGTTGAACAGCCTCGAGCTGAAAGGGAGAATATATATATATTAGAGTAGATAACAGGAAGCACAAGGGTGTTTTTAATAATTTTTTACAGTTAAGGCACAAAACTCTGTTAACACTTTACAAATTCTGTGGCTTTCTATATCACCTTGTTGCTAGACTGGCCTTCTCT
>NW_004524893.1:881599-882707 GCF_000260255.1 Octodon degus | reverse complement strand
GTCATGTTTCCTAACTCTTCTCCTTTCCCTTTCTTAATTAGTTAGCCCTCGATTTCTTGCTTTCCTTTTACTTGTATTATGCCTTTCTATTTATATTTATTCTTTTGAGCTCTTATGCTAGGGAAACTATATGATATTTACACATGTCTTTCTGTTTTATTTCACTTATGAGTATATCTTCAAGTGGCATTCACTTCAATATAAAGGCTTTGAGTTTATAATTCTTTTTAGCTGAGTAATACTCCATTGTATAAAATTACCACGTCTTTTTCATCCATTCTTCAGGTGATGAGCATTTTGGTTGTTTCCAAGATTTGCCTATCACAAATTGTGCTGCTATAAACATAGGCACACATATATCACTATGGTATGATATTTTCAGATCCTCCAGGAAAATTCCCAGTAGAGGAATAGCTGGTTTAAATGGGATTTCGAGTCATAGTTTTTTAGGGAGTCTCCACACTGATTTCCATAATGTTTGTACCAGTCTACCTTCCCAAAAGCAGTGGAGAAAGGTTCTTTTCCTCACAGCCTCTCCAACATTTGTTGTTGGTTGATTTCTTTATGATAGCCATTCTTTTTGGGGTGAGATGATATCTCAATGTTCTTTTTATTTGCATTTCATGGACGACTAGTGATGTGGAGCATTTTTTCATATATTTATTCGCTTCTTTAGTTTCTTCCTCTGAGAAGTGTGTGTTCATCTTGGATGCCCATTTCTGGACTGGGTCTTTAATTTTGGGGCCCTAGTGGTTTTTTTTAAAATTTCTTTATAAATTCCAGAGAGCAAACCTTTGTCTGAGTATTTATTTGTCATGATTTTTTCCAAATTTGTGGGTTGTCTTTTCACTTTGTTGGTAATATCTTTTGAAGTGAAAAAAAAAAAAAACTTCTCAGTAAGAGCAGGTCCCAGTTGTTAATTCTTTCAAGTGTTTCCCATGAGATTTGATTTTTGTTCGTGAACTCTTTGCCTACACCTATGTCTTCAAGAGTTTCTCCTACTTTCTTTTCTGGGAGATTTAGTGTCTTTGTTTTAATGTTTAGATCTTTAATCCATTTTGACTTTAACTTAGTGCATGGTGATAAACCTGGGTCAAGTTTGAGTTTT
>NW_004524893.1:879629-880378 GCF_000260255.1 Octodon degus | reverse complement strand
TCACTCACACCTTAGTTATTTCCTTTTGAAGTTTCTTTCCCTTTCATAGTATCCACTGTACTTTTCCGATACTGTTTATTCTTTCAGTGTCTTAGAGTAGAGAAACAATATGATGTTTACACATGTCAGTCTGATTTATTTCACTGATAAGCATAGTCTTTAGTTTCACCCATCTACTTATGAAAACTTTGAGTTTGTCTTTCTTTATTGCTGAGTATTACTCCATTCTATAAAAATGACACATCGGTTTTTTTTCCATTCTTTATTTGATGGGCATTTGGGTTGTTTCCAAGATATGGCTATTATAAATTGTACTGTGCTACAGGTGCACATATATCACTGTGATATGATGTTTTTAATTCTTTTGGGCAAATACTCAGAAGGGGATTAGTTGTGTCAAATTGGACTCTATTCCCAGCCTTTTTGAGGCATCTTTACACTGATTTCTACAGTGGTTTCAACAGTCTCTACTTTCACCAACAGTGGAGAAGGGCTCCTTTTCCCCACAGCCCCTCCAACATTTGTTATTAGTTGATTTCTTCATTATAGCCATTCTTCTCTGGAGTGATGTGTTTCAATAATTAATACATTTCATGTTGTTGTCTTCATAGTGGTTATTCATAATATAAGATGCAGACATGATATATTGTCCAAACACTATTAATACAAATTTTTCTTCTCAATGAATTAAGAGAAATCATCTATATATCTATCCTACTTTGTATTTACAGATACAAAATTGTTCTTCA
>NW_004524893.1:876390-877690 GCF_000260255.1 Octodon degus | reverse complement strand
ATAGCCATTCTTTCTGGGGTGAGATGGTATCTCAATGTTGTTTTAATTTGCATTTCACAGATGGCTAGTGATGTGGAGTATTTTTTCATATATTTATTTGCTTCTATAATTTCATCCTCTGAGAAGTGTGGGTTCATCTCAGATTCCCCTTTCTGGATTGGGTCTTTAAATTTGGGGGCCCCATTTTTTTTTAGTTCTTTATACATTCTAGAAAGCAGACCTTTGTCTGAGTGCTTATTATTTCAGATTTTTTTTTCCAAATTTGTGGTTTGTGTTTTCACTTTTTGGGTAATTTCTTTTGACATGCAAAACTTGTCAATAAGAGGAGGTCCCAGTTGTTAATTCTTTCAAGTATTACTCATACAATTTGATTTTGTTAATGAACTCTTTGCCTACCTCTATGTCTTCAAGAGTTTCTCCTACTTTCTCTTCCAGGAGATTTAGTGTTTCTGTTTTAATGTTTAGATCTTTAATCCATTTTTACTTTAGCTTGGTGCATGGTGATAGACTTGGGTCAAGTTTTAGTTTTTGGCATGTACAGAACCAGTTTTTCCAGCACCATTTCTTTGAAGTACATCTGTACAGTTTGGTTTTGGTTATGAACTCTCTCCCTATCTGTATGTGTTCAAGAGTTCTACCTACTTTCTCTTTCAGTAGATGTAGTGTTGCTGTTTTAATATTTCAGTTTTTGATCCATTTTGAGTTGAGTTTGGTGGGTGGTAATAGACATGAGTTTATTTTTAGTGTTTGACATGTAGAGAATAAGTTTTTCCAGCACTATTTATTGATTTTTTTCCCAGAAGTTTTTTTTTAATGTAGTCAACAGAAACAATGGTGCTTTAATAGTTGCTAAATGTTTCCAAATCCATTTATTTCAGACCAGAAACATTTGGTAGCCAGGTACCAAGCCAGTGACTGAACATTTGAATAATACTGAAAAACTTGAGTATCGAATTTCATCAGCAGAACCTGAATTTAATATCTGGCTTACTGATAGGTGCATAACCATAGAAAGTTCACTTAATCTTTAGAGACCCCAATTTAGTCATTTGGATGAGGCAAACAATATGATTAGGCTTTTATGAGAGCTCAATAACATACTGACCTCTCAGGAAACACTCCAGTGTTAGCTAAAACTAAAGAATATAATTGGTCCATTTCCATATGAAACAGATTGTTTCCTCTAGTCTCCATCTTCGTGGTGTATTTTTCATGAAGAGAAAAAATGAATTCAGTTGATCACAACATAGAAGATCTTGAAAGCTTGTTTGGTGCTCTAGTGACTGGAAGATCTTTTTTT